>NC_046157.1:12246727-12278445 GCF_011064425.1 Rattus rattus
GCAAAATCTGTCTGCGTTATAAATCAGGTTAAATTTGTCTAGTAGTTTACAGCTTAACTGTCCAATCAAAACAAGCTGCCAAAGGTTAAGTGTGCTTACATAAGCAAATACCTTCCTCTGATGACTTTGTTCATTGTGATCACTTACGAACTTCTCGAAGTCGTTTGAAAAATTAGGTATCCCTGAACAACATTTCTGCTAAGATTCAAACCATCCATTGTATTGACTGAGCAGCACCAGTACCCTTGAGATGGATGGCAGGCTGAGGCCCAGGAGAGAAACAGTAAGCAGAGCTTAGCTCTGGGAGCAAACTGATTAGCATATGAATGGCAACCCTACAGTTGAGTAAAAGTGAGACTTCAGACAAGATCCTCTATCTGTTGACACCTTCCCTTTCTTCTCTGGAAAAAAAAAAGTGTAAAGAAAGAGTAAAGACCATTCTTCCCAGGAAAGCTTAAGGCAAGAACTGACAGAAATGTTTCAGTCTGAGCACTCCATTATTAAACAGCAAAGAAGGAGTAGTTGTTAAATTAACTGTAAAGTTAAACATTAATACTAAGAATGTGAATATCAGTGATATTAGTAATGGCAACATTAATTATACAAACATTGCTAATGCTAGTATTAATGATATTAATATGTATAAATGTTATTAACTATTAATGGAATTGCTATGATTTTTCCCATTCTCATCCAGAAAAGGCCAATGACTGGGTCTAAGAGTGAGGTTTACACGTTAAAATGGGGCTTAGAATGCAGAGGGAAAGCATTTTAGAGTTGTGCATTAGGCACATGTAAGCTCGTTTATAGAGGGAAGAATGCTATGCTGCTTACAATAGTCTGAGTGTTGAAGGCACCATGGGAATCATGATAATGTGCATAACAGCATAAATTTTAATAATGAATTGCAATGCATAGTGTGATAAAATTGCATCCAAGTCACATTCCGTTTTACAAATCAAATATAAACAGGACTTGATTCTCGGTTATAATTTCCACTCTTTTCTCTTACGACCTCTGATGTATCATAAAGGTAAATGCACCATTATTGTTTAAAAGCAACCTTTGAAAATTATATTTGCCTAGAATGAAGTTGATGTGTTTCTCGTGCCTGAGAAATCTGTATGAGAGGAATCTGTTACCTGAGCTGTACATAGAGCTTTTTCCAAGAGGATACATTTTCCACATACATTTTCCAAGAGGTATCTGCATCATTAAGTCGGTGGGACACCTCCAATGGCTGTTAATGGCCTTCTTGAGGAAGTATTGCAGTTAAGGAGTATACCAGCCTGACAGGACTCTGGTTGGCATTTCACAACAGTGAGGTGAAACAACCGATTCAGCGAGATTTAGAGAGCTTTGTGGCACCTTTGTGGTGTGGAGGGAAACTGCAAGTTACGATGCCTGTTATGGCTTGTCTGGTCACAGTATTCTAGGTGATGAATTTATACTCATACATATCATAGTTCCTGGTGGAGGAGAGGGGACATGGCTACTCGGCCTTTGTCATGGCCACCTACCTTCACAACAATCCTTAACCCAGCTACAAGGAAGCATACTTCCCGTGTGATAGCGTTATTTGTTTAGATTTCCAGGTTTTGATTTACAAAACTGCCTAACTCTGTAATGACTAAATGAAATAAAACTTGCCATGCTCACGGCTGGTCTTTCTGCATTTTTCTCTTTAAAAAGGAACTGTATATAAAAAAAAAAAAAAAAAAAAAAAAACCAACTAGGGCTTTTTTTTTTACAGTCATTTATTCTTTTATTGATTTCTATTCTTTGGAAGAACAACTGTTTCCTCCAGCCATGACATGACTATTTGCCAAGATGAGGTACCATTTCTGGGAAGGTCAACAAAGACCTTGCCCTGCCTGCAAGCCAGGCGCTCAACTGAGTTGAACAATACAGGTAGGCACATGGGAACTGTAGTGAGACTGTTAACAATGCTGTCTAGAGGTTGGAAGGGCCAAGAGACCCTCACCTCAGATGCCAGGCCACATTCTCCCTCAGGAGCACATGACATTGAGAAATGTCAGAGAATATAGGACGTTTCGGATTGGTCATCAGGTGAGATTCTTTCCGTGAGGGTGGGGGACTTTTCCAGTGAAGCAGCTGCCTTCAAATCACCCCTGTTCCTGTAAATAACCCTAAGTAGCTCACTGGTATATCAACGTGGAGTTGATAGAAAGCCTCCCTTTTACCTGTTGGTGAATCTCTTAGGTGAAAAGTCACTTCTTCATATCTCTCCAGGAAGAACTATATAACAAATGCCTCTGTTCAAATTATCTGTTGCTGAATTAAGTGTATACAGCTAATTTAAACACACACACACACACACACACACACACACAGACACACACACACACACCATGCCTGACACATACCTAACAGATTTATTAATGTATAGATACTTTAGAATTTTATATTTCCTCATCAGTTTCTTTGTCCATGTGTGTATGTGTGCGTGCACATGCCTGCACACACAAGTATGTGTGTTTTATTCAGGCCAAAATAGAAATCATTTGGATGGGATATCTCAACTGACCTGGGGCTTCACGATTCTGTTAAGAGTGGCTGGTCAGCAAGCCCCTCTACGATCCTCCCACCCTTTCTCCTTGGTGCAGAAGGTGTAGATGAAGCCATCCCTTGTCTCTACTGCTTTGACAGCATGCTATTCCTGGGGTCCACTGAATTCTGTGAGGACCATCTCATACTATCTTTGGATAACCTTATTGGTGCTAAGTTCCTGTCACAATCTCAGTGTTAGCATTTGACAATAGAGTTTAGATTTTAAATTTACATCCCAGGATTCTAAAGTACTGATTTAACTCTGTACTCAACAACTATCAAAATGGAACCTGGCCATGATCTAAATGTCTTCTCCCCAAATAACAAAGAGCCAGCTGGTTTCCTGAACCCTGTCAGCCGTACACATACTTCTTGTGGCCATGTGCATTCCCAAGTCTTTAAACAGTTTCTCTTACATCTTGAAATTCACCAGGAGATTTCAGCTTTTAATGGAAATGCCTTTTTACATTCAGATACTCGATATCAAAGCCAACTGGATTTCAGCTTTTGTGCAATGATGTTTAAATAGAGTTCATGTGAATCACCTTCTAGGTCTGGTCCTGCCAGTTGGTTGGGGAAATTGAAGGTTCTAGTCATTGAATGCTTTAGTTTTAAGGGAGAAAATACTACCTTGCTAACAGTCTCTTTTAGGACATGGTTTCATGTTGACAGCAAACAACAGCTGTCTTCAGTGCAGAAGAAAATCTAAAGAAAAAAATACCTCTTTTTTAATTCTTTAAGTATTCCATGCTGTAATCAATGAAAGTATGTCTTTGTACATTTATCTCTGCAGATATCTATCAATATTTCTTATATATTGGAAGTTATGTGGCTGAATGTATACTAATAGGGGATTTTCTTGAAAAAAAATCATTCTCTTGAGAATCTAATGAAATTACTTGGTTAGATTTAAGCGTCAACCAGAACAGCTTTTCTTATGTCAATTCATTACAAGCTCAAGGGCGACTCCTCTATTTAGTTCTTTTTTCAAGGTCATGGAACAGAGCTTGATTAATATGGCTGCAAACCAGAATCAGACACAGAAAACATCAATCTCCTATCGGGAAAGGCTTTGCTAAGAAACAAAATCGCGAAATCTTTACCATGAAAATGTGGCAGAATGAGTTAATAGTCCGATTGTATTTTCATTACTTACAGTGATGAATAAGAACCATAAAATAGAGGCTGAGGTATTGTTGCAGAGTTACAACACAAGGTTTTAGCATATGAGATGCAGGCACCAATTATTTCCATAAATTACCAAAAAAATGAGTGAGCTGAGTCCAATTGTGTTGTCACAACTGCTAAAACAAGGATATTCTCAGCGTGCAGATCAAATTAAATAAAGATCTAACATGCTGTGTACAAATATGCACAGAAACACTTGATTTTTCATCAGAAAGAAAAAAGAAAGAGATATTTAAATATAAAGCAGAGTATGTCTCATACTTTATTCTTTTCAAGTAAATATGTAGAGCAGAAGTAGTTTTAATATATTTACCCAAAGTGTAAGAGATAAAGCACTCACTTCATACAGTATAATAGGAATGCTTATTTTCCTCAAAAATATGGAAATTGGTTAACTTACGTCGTATTTGAGATGTTTGCTGTAGCATCAGACGTAGCAAAAAATAAATAAATGAAGAAAGAAACAAAAATAGTTCGGAGTTCCTGTCTGATGACTGACGCTTAAGGTTTCTGTGCAGTGATCTGTCTAGAGGAGAAGATTTTATGTAGTTCTCACACGTGTCCCTACTCCCTGATGGTCTTCATTGTCGATGCTCTCCTACTGAAGCAAGCAGATTCAGCCCGAGTTTACTGCACAGGTTGGAACCCGTCCCAAGTTCATCCACAGTGGTAGTTTTCAGCCTGTGTGTCATGACCCCTTTGTTCATGTGAAAGGAAAGAACCCTTTTACAGGGGTCACCTATGACCATGCTGAATATCAGATACTCACATTAGGATTCATAACATCAGAAAATTACAGTTATAAAGTAGCAACAAAAATGATTTTAGGATTAGGGGTCACCACGACATAGGAAACTGTATTAAACGGTTGCAGCTTTCGGAAGGTTGAGAACCGTTGATCTACAGTCATGTTTCTCCAGAGAAAGCCAACCTCCTTCCTGTGATGCAGGGAGGCTTTCGATGTGTTATCACAACAGAACAGAAGACTGGGTCCTGAATAACTCAATGAGGTTGAGTTTTGTCAGGATTCAACCTCTGATGAGGAAACAGCAGAGGCCCACAGCAAGTTAACTGCCTTATCAGTAATGAGAGGGTGCAAACCTTGCCTTAGTCCAAGTCCCAAAGTTGAAAAAGCTGGGAAGTATGCAGGCTCCTCTGACAACATGCGGGTCAAGAGGATGCAGGAAGCCGAGTGTACACATCTGAAGGCTAAGCCTCAGGGTAGGGGTGTGTGTGTGTGGGGGGTAGTAACTACAGACGGACAGCTGTACACCACAGAGTATGCAGGGGTCATGGGAGAGTTGCCAAGAAATATCCTGAAACAGAGAGACTATGGTTACAATACTGCATGTGAGAGAAGTCAGCAAAGAATCTTTTCCATGGAAACACTCTAACAAGCAGAAGACAGCTGTTATATTAACCTGATCTACCTAAAGGTTTTAGCTTCAAGACTTCAGCCAAGGTCCAGAGTTCATTGGTCTACCTAGATACGCATGGCCTTAATGATCCGGCAACTTTCTTCCTTCTGTCACCTTGTGGTGAGGCCAACACTGCACCTAAACAGAGAGTGACAGGGTAGAGCAGTGGGTTGGTTTTTTTTTTTTTCTTGTTGCTTGTTTACTGTCATGCTTGCCTATCTGTAGGACAAATTGGCCTAGACTTACTATGCGTCCCATGCTAACCTCAAACACATGGCAAGTCTCCTGCCCCATCCTGCATGAATGCTGGAATTACAGGCTTAAGGTATCCTCTTAATCCTGCTAAGTAAGATACTTCAAATGAGACGATCCAGCTATGTGCTGAATTCTACTGCTTATTTCTACACTGCTGTAAAGCTTGTGTGTGTGTGGGGGGGCATGTGTAAGAAAGAGAGAGAGAGAGAGAGAGAGAGAGAGCGCTGAGCAGAGGGAGGTGTGATATAATTAACACCTAGATTAGTTTATTAGATTAATAAACTAGATGCAAACACAGTTGATAAATTGTTTCCATCCCTGCGAGTGTGTGTGATCCTGTGTATGAGCCTACATGTGAGCCTGCATGCATATGTATATGTAAGTATGCATGTATGCAACTCTCTCTCTCTCTCTCTCTCTCTCTCTCTCTCTGTCCTTCTGTGTCTCTCTCCCTCTCTCCCTCTCTCTCTCTCCCTCTCTCTCTCTCTCTCTCTCTCTCTGTGTGTGTGTGTGTGTGTGTGTGTGTGTGTGTGTGTGTGTGTGTTTGTACAGATATGGATACACGGGGAGGAGATCACATCCAAGAACAAGTCCCCTGACACACTGTGAAGATCAATGAGGAGAAAAGTCTGTTTTCACCCTATCGGGCATCTTTTTGCCTTAAAGATTGCAGAAAATTTATGAAACAAACTATCTACTCATAGCAATTTTGTGTATTATAAAATTTTACAAAGCACAAAGACATTTCATTTCTCAGTCAAACTATAGAGCACAACCAACTCTTTGTCCTTAATGGGGGAATGTGCTTGAAGAAACACCCGTCAACAATGGTCGATGGAGACTTTGCCTTGGCCTCTTTTCCTGTGGAAGCACCTACCCGATTTTACTAGGACAGGGAGTAGCTGCCAAAACAACAGGGTACCTTTTTGGTGGTTAGAAAACTAGAACATGTGTTCATAAAATGGCATGCTGGAAGGAAAGATCAAAGCAGGTTCCCAAAGGGGTCCCTAAATAGTATTGTTAAAATCCACACATTTGTTCAACATAAAAACCCAGCAATTAGCTAACAAACCTTGGTGACAGACTGCTATTAATTCTGTGCTGACTCCATACACGTAAATTAAGGCATTACAAGTTCCCCCACGTGCTGCCTCTGACATTTGCTTTAAGCAAGTGAGCTGGCAACAGGGAGGCATAAACTTTGCTCTTAATTCTCTTGGCCCCTGAGCTGCCCACTTTGTTAATGCCTGGAAATATAATATATATATATATATATATATATGTGTGTGTATATATATATGCAATTTTATTATGTTTTTCCTTTTATTGGTTATTTTATTTATTTATATTTCAAATGTTATCACTCTTCCCAGTTTCCCCTCCACAAAACCCTTATCCCCTCCTCCCTTCCCTTTATGAGGGTGCTCTCCTACCTGCCTGCTTATTCCTGCCTCAGCAACCTAGAGTTCCCCTCTCCTGGGCCATCAAGCCTCCACAGGACCAACAGGCTCCCCTCCCAGTGATACCAGATAAGGCCATTCTCTGCTACACATTGAGCTGGAGCCATGGGTAACCCCTGTGAACTCTTTGGTTTGGCGGCTTAGTTCCTGGGAGCTTGGGGGGGGGGTGTCTGGTTGCTTGATATTGTTGTTCATCCTGTGAGGTTATAAACCCCTTTAGCTCTTACAATCCTTGCCTTAACTTCCCCATTGCCCTGTGCTCAGTCCAGTGTTTGGCTGTGTTCATCCACATCTGTATTGGTCTAGCTCTGGCATATTTAAAATGGCCTTTTGAAGATAACTATGTAATACATTGTCTTCAGTTGCAATATTGAGAATTAAAATTTACAGTGTTATGAGGAGTTTCTGAAGGACTTAGATCTGGCTACAAACACTTAAGTAATATTATGTAATTGCACTGTTTAATAAATAAAATACGAAATAATATATATTTTTATGAGGTAATAAAAGTCTCGTGTTATAATCTAATTGATCTTAGGGGGTGAGTAGTTAAAAATTAAAATGGAGAGAACTACTTAACTGACTACAAACAATAGGAAGTGAGAAGAAACCAATTGTTTATGTTTAGAGAAATTTCCCATCTGGGATGAAAAGGAATTTATAAATTACTCACAAAACTCCAATGACTTAAAGTCATTTGCAGATTAAAAGTTTTCATTGAGAAGGCTAAATGACATACTCATATGCCATAGAAAAATAAAGCACAGTGTTAGAAACAAGAGAGAGCATCTCCTGCACAAGAGGGAAGCCAGAGTTTGGATGCCCAGAAAGACAGGGAGACTTAGTACTTGGAAGGCATAACCAGGGATCTCCAGGGCAGCTGTCTAACCTGACTAGAAGAATGTGGGCTGACCCTACATTCAGCTAGAGACCCTGTGTCAGCAGAGAGCAGTTAAGGAAGACACCAAGTGCTAATATCTGGGCTCCACAGGAACCCATACCTATTCCTCTGCACTGCTACATACGTACATACCCATGCATACACATGGACATAGACCATGTACACATGTTCAAGATGAAACTAAATCAACTTATTTTCAAGTCAGTTTTGGAGATTTGGCTCCCTGATGTACAAGACAGCCAGGATGATGTCACCTCCCCAGTGTTGTGAGACCTGCTCCTTACTGTCTGTATGTTGTGCCGAAAGCATCCTCTGCTTCTGCTTCTCCATTTTTTCTTATCCTAAAATTATCCTCATGTAACGTGACCATTAGCTGTCTTCAGCATCGATAGCAACGTTTTCACATTGCCTGTGTCAAAACTCACACCCTGAAACAGCGGGTGGCAGATACATGTCACCTATCACTCAGATGGCTAAGACTTTTCACCTTTCATTGCACTTGGGTACTACCCTACATTTTTAATACACACATACATAATTGAAATAGGTGAAATTCCTAAAACCATCCCCATGTACATGTTTATTCAATAAAGAGGGTAAGTGAATTCAGACATTAAAAACTTCCAAATCTTAAAGAAAAGACTGAAAGAAGTGTCAACAAGGTGGCAAATTTACATATAAAACAAAACTTCTTCCTAAAATAACACTTTACTCTGATCTGTCTCCTGTAAGCACAGGGATTGTGTTCAACTCTGGATTCCCTGTGAGCCAGGCAAAGTAACTGGCGCTGTGCAAACAAAGGACTGAATTAAATAATTTGACCATAAGATTGCTTCATGTTTTTGATGAGATTGTTTTGAATAACTAATTAAACAGAAATGATTTGGCAATTTTTTAGTTAAGGCATTTGGGGACCAATAATAATAAAAATTAAGTTCAGTAGGTTGGATTTTAATTTTGGTAATACGTACAAATTGTTGGAAAGCAGAACTGTATCTTAAAGTTATCTAATATAGTTTTCAAAAAACAGGAGTAAATTCTTATGCATGTACAAACATTCAGCACACATATGAGTCTGGAGGTAGGGAACATTCTTTCTTACCTTTCCATGTAATTCTCATGTACAGGCAAGCTGAGACACATGGAAACTAATAGAAAAGAAAGTGGGGAAGAGCCTCAAACACATGGGCACAGGGGAAAATTTCCCAAACAGAACACCAATGGCTTATGCTCTAAGATCAAGAATCAGCAAATTGGACCTCATAAAATTGCAAAGCTTCTGAAAGGCATAGAACACAGTCTTTAGGACAAAACACTAACCAACAGATGGGGAAAAGATCTTTACCAATCCTACATCTGATAGAGGGCTAATATTCAATATATACAAAGAACTCAAGAAGTTAGACTCCACAGAGCCAAATAACCCTATTAAAAATGGGGTACAGAGCTAAACAAAGAATTCTCTACTGGGGAATATCGGATGGCCAAGAAGCACCTAAAGAAATGTTCAACATCCTTAGTCATCAGGGAAATGCAAATCAAAACAACCCTGAGATTCCACCTCACACCAGTCAGAATAGTTAAGATCAAAAACTTAGGTGACAGCAGATGTTGGTGAGGATGTGGAGAAAGACGAACACTCCTTCATTGTTGGTGGGATTGCAAACTGATACAACCACTCTGGAAATCAGTCTGGAGGTTCCTCAGAAAATTGGACCTGAGGACCCAGCTATACTTCTCCTGAGCATACACCCAAAAGATGCTCCAACATATAATAAGGACACATGCTCCACTATGTTCATAGCAGCCTTATTTATAATAGCCAGAAGCTGGAAAGAACCCAGATGTCCTTCAACAGAGGAATGGATACAGAAAATGTGGTACATCTACACAGTGGAGTCTTACTCAGCTATTAAAAACAATGACTACATGAAATCCTTAGACAAATGGATGGAACTAGAAAGTATCATCTTGATTGTGGTAACCCAATCACAAAAGAACACATATAGTATGCACTCACTGATAACTGGATATTAGTCCAAAAGTTCAGAATACCCAAGATACAATTCACAAACCACATGAAGCTCAAGAAGAAGAAAGACCAAATTGTGGGTGCTTCAGTCCTTCTTTGAAGGGGAACAAAATTACTCACAGGAAGATATATAGAGAGAGACAAAGTGTGGAGCAGAGACTGAAGAAAAGGCCATCCAGAAACTGCCCTACCTGGTGATCCATCCCATATGCATACACCAAACCCAGACAATATTGCAGATGCCAAGAAGTGCATGGTGAAAGGAGCCTGATAATAGCCATCACCTGAGAGGCTCTGCCAGAGCCTGACAAATATATAGGCAGGTGCTTGAAGCCAACCATTGAACTGAGAACAAGTTCCCTAATGGAGGAGTTAGAGAATGGACTGCAGGATCTGAAGGTGTTTGCAGTCCCATAAGAACAACAATATAAACCAACCAGATCCCCAAGAGCTCCCAAGGACTAAACTACCATCCTAAGAATACACAAGGATGGACCCATCACTCCAGCTGCATATGTAGCAGAGGATGCCCTTGTTGGATATCAGTGGGAGGAGAGGCCCACTGTAGACCCCAGTGAAGGGGAATATCAGAGTGGGAGTGGGAGAGAGTGGGTGGGAGAAAGGGAATAGGTGGGTGGGTGGGGAGCACCCCTATAGAAGCAGGGGGAGAGTGTGGGATTCTGGAGAGGAAACTTGGAAAGGGGATAACATTTGAAATGTAAATAAAAAATATCCAATTAAAAATTACAGTCTCTTAATTTCTTGAAAAATAAATTGAGTTTGTCAATTTATGATGAAATAAAATTACTCACATATTTAAGCCTTAGTAGCCTGTGGTTTCAGGTCACAAGTAGAAAAGTGTTGATACAAATGCTTATTAGTGAAGTTTCATGTAGCAATGTGTTCCTATCCCTCCCCCGGTATGAATCATCTCCAGCATTCAGCTTTGGTATTCAGGGAGAAGCAGGCATGAAAGCAATCTCTGTGTACTTAAACCCAACATTTTTGCTTCCTTACCAGGTAGCAAGAACCAAGGCTAAGGACACGACATCTCATCTTCAAAGCCTGAGAAACAGTTTACCCTTGTGGAAAATCAAATAATATTGCATTGTGTAAACTAGTATCTTTTTTTTCATCTTTATTAACTTGAGTATTTCTTAGTTACATTTCAATTGTTATTCCCCTTCCCGGTTTCTGGGCCAACATCCCCCTAACCCCTTCCCCTCCCCTTCTTTATGGGTGTTCCCCTCCCTATCCTCCCCCAATTACCTCCTTCCCCCCAACAATCACGTTCACTGGGGGTTCAGTCTTGGCAGAACCAAGGGCTTCCCCTTCCACTGGTGCTCTTACTAGGCTATTCATTGCTACCTATGAGGTTGGAGTCCAGGGTCAGTCCATGTATAATCTTTGGGTAGTGGCTTAGTCCTGGAAGCTCTGGTTGGTTGGCATTGTTTTTCATATGGGGTCTCAAGCCCCTTCAAGCTCTTTCAGTCCTTTCTAAGATTCCTTCAACGGGGGTTCCGTTCTCAGTTCTTCGGTTTAATGATGGCATTCACCTATGTATTTGCTGTATTCTGGCTGTGTCTCTCAGGAGAGATCTACATCCGGTTCCTGTCAGCCTACACTTCTTTGCTTCATCCATCTTATCTAGTTTGGTGGCTGTATATATGTATGGGCCACATGTGGGGCAGGCTCTGAATGGGTGTTCCTTCTGACTCTGTTCTAAACTTTGCCTCCCTATTCCCTCCCAAGGGTATTCTTGTTCCCCTTTTAAAGAAGGAGTGAAGCATTTGCATTTTGATCATCCTTCTTGAGTTTCATGTGTTCTGTGCATCTAGGGTAATTCAAGCATTTGGGTTAATACCCACTTATCAATGAGTGCATACAATGTGTTGTAAACTAGTATTTTAGGTGAGCGTACGTTCTTGTTAAGAATTTGGCAAAGGACTCTCAGATTTGTTTTATAAATCACCATGAGCATAAATAGAATTCAGAGATCCAGAGGATGCATAACATTCTCTTGTACAGAAAAACTAAATTGGTCTTGGATTTTGTGTTAATTAGCTGATCAGTAAAATGACTTTGAAAAGGACATCTTATTTTTTTGCGATAACTTCAGATCTACATTGTGTCTACTTTGCAAAAAAGTCAAAATTCATAAATTTTCAAGCGATTGTGTAATGACTAGATATAAAGGGGGAAAAAATAAAACTACCTTGTTCAAAATTTACAAAAACCCACAACTTTGCGTTTTTCAAAAACATGCTTGGAACATTTCTTAATTTGACAATCAATTGAATTTTCCTTTAAAAAACAGTCTTTCTATGTATCCCTGGCTGATCTAGAACTTACTAAGTACATTAGGCTGGCCTCCAACTTGTAATATTCCTTAGTGTTGAGATTACAGCTATGTACCACCACACCCAGCTCAAAGTCTAATCTTAAATCACAAGAAGGACTCAAACGTTGTGTGATACAACAGCTTTGGGCAAACAGTATGGTTTCTTCTTCCTCTTTAATTACAGTCTATGATAAAGATCAAAAGAATCACTTCTTATATACCATTAGAAGCCAGTAAACTACATAGAAAGATAATCACCCTAGATTTGTTGAGTTTATGTGTTAAATGGAGACAAAGAGTTTGAATACTGTTACTGAGTCTGTGTTAAGAAAATAAATGTTACCAGACCTTTGCATTGATGATAAATGGCACTGCTTGGGTTAGGGACAGGCATCTTGGCGATAATCTTGAAATGTTACAGAAAAAAAGAGTAATTTTTATAGGGTTACAATTTCAATTTTGTGCTGCATACTTTCCCACATCTCAGGGCCCAAGGTCAATGGAGTCTCAAGACTCGGTGGCTTATTTGGTACAAGCCTTTCACAGTACAAAATTCAAAGCCTGTTTTCCCAATGACCACAGAGCTCCTTTTCAGAGGAATAAAGCTTTTTCTAGTGGTTTTGGAACAATTTCCCAAAGCTCATTGAAAAGTGAAAATATTTTTCTTCTCTCCAAGGAGCCTTGGGCTACATGTAACACAGGCTTAATTCCCTGCACCTTAGTTGGCAACAGTTAAATCAATTCACAAGCAAGAAAGTAGACTTTCTTCAAATTCTCTTCACACAGTACCCTAGCGTCATAGCCACATTTCATAGAACATCTCTCCACCCTTCCTTCTATAGTTTGCCAAAATTAACTGAAAGGACAAAAGAAAATGAAAATCCAATCTAAATTCCCCAAATCATAGCATAACCCATGAAGGCTACTGGGGAAAGATAAAGACCTGAGTGTCTTACAGGAATATACGGAACCAGACTGAAAAGGCTTACAGGAATTAATGCATCTCCCACTTTGTATATTAGTCTCACTCTGAGCAAAGATAATGGAAATGAAAAACACATTTCCATATTTATATAACCTACAAATACTTCTAAATTATGGAAAGGAACTGTGTACTGAGCTAAAATTTAACTGAGAAAAATGTAAAAGGGTATAATAATCCAATACGAAGAATAACAGGGGTAGGAGGGTACTGTTGGTGAGGATGGAACATTAGAATTCCACTAATCATGTCTCTGATTCAGTTCAAGTTGAGTTGATGAATAGGTTTTCTTGCCATTCTGAGTTGCCCAGCTGGGATATTGGCAGACTATCTCATTCCACGCTGTGAGGATGGTTCTTTAGAAAACTGGACCATGAAGAATCAATTAGACAGGCAACAAATCTCTCTCCAAGTGTCATCTCAAAGTCATTAACTTTGGGCACAAAACATGACGGATATTTTATAAGCAAGAGAGCCATGTGCTATTCTGGATTACCAAGAAAGAACGACCCTCAGGTTGGAACTGGCATAGCCTTCTTTGTATTGATGCACTTAGGATAATCAGATCAGTCTGATGGCATTCAGAGTAGACAGTAGAAGTAGATATTCACAGCCCCCAACTTTCTTCAGTGCATTTGTTTCCCTCAAATTCTATAGCATGCTCCAATTAAACTTTTCTTGAGCTTACACTGTTGAATGTTACTGCTACTCTTTCAACTACTGTGAACTACTGTGAACTATTGTTAATGCTGATGCCAGTTGCTAGAAACAGTGTTGGCAATACAGAGATGTGGCAGCAGAGCCAACCTAAACTTCCTCTGGACATTCCATGTTTTATGTTTTCTGGGTTTTTTTTTTTACATCTATAAAACAAATATTTGAGTTCCGGTATTAATAAGAAAGTAAGTTTCTTTATATCCACAGTTTGGGGGGGTGGGTCTAAAAGTCCACGATCTAAGATTACAGGTGCAGTGATCACTCTGGCCTCTGATAGGATCTCTCTAACTTCAGCACAGCATGGGGAACACATCATAATGAGAATGTGCAAGAGAATGTTCATGGAATGAGAGGAAGGAAGGGGCTGGGCAGGGGTAAAGAGCATTCTTTTACAGTAACTGGTCCTTGTAGAAAGTAATTCATGCCTGAGAGACCTAATGCATTACTTTAGAAAAGCATTAAAGCCTAGTGAAGTCAGTCCTGACCCAGATACCCATCACTGGGTTGGATATAAAAAGGATCTTGTCACCATTCGATACACAGAAGGAAGAGATTCTAGAACATATATTCTTTTGAGAGACAAACTCTCAAAACTTAATTGACATACAACGAAAATTCCTAGATTATCATTTACCTCTGAATCCCTTCCCGGTCCTACTTTAAATGTCTATCGCCATTAAGTGGCAGTTTCTTCCTGAACCTTCAGCTATAACTTCAAACTCTGCTCTGCTGGGAAAGTCCCCTGACCCTTCTCCCCAAAGTACATCCATCCAGCCTTACAATATATTTTGAATATGTTGGAAAAATCAAACACAATTTAGTATTTATCAGACTTCCTTTCAATGTTTATATGGAAGACCCAAGGGAAGCTGAGGACATCCGGTTTTGAGGGTGAGAAGAATAATCACAAGGATCAGTTTCTCCAGGGAAGATTTCTTAAAGTCACTTCAAAAACTAATCACTGGAGGGAGACTGAGTCCTAGAATGTGACCTGCTCCTACTCATTCTTGTCTCCAGATCTACAACATCCTGGGTGGAGAAAACAAAAAACAAAAACAAAAAGAGCAAGATGTTTTCACCTTTCTTTCAGCAATATAAAGAATGACTAATAAAAATGATAGTGAGTCTTAAAAACGTCAGTGCTGCAAAGGGGGGAAACCCACTAAAGCTCACGTTCCCTAGAGACATTTGAAAATGAAACAATCACTCGGTGACAAATCCAAAATTAAAACGTTTCAGATGAACATGATCTACTCCAGGAATTCTCAATATCTGTTATTGCTCTTTTCAGGCCACTGGGCTCCCCAGAAGGTGCGCTTCATTGCAGGCCTTCCATTGTACATTCACAGACCGGAAAGTACATCTCAGTGGGCTCACCTCATTTGACTGGAGTGGCTATGTCAAAATTCACTCCTTGAAATTCTGATTCCAGAAGCAGGGACTCGAATGCACTCTACTAATTGATGTAAATATTCAACTATGGAAAACAGGGCTGCATGTTGATATGTATATAATATTCCTGCTGTTTTTCAAACCATCTCTCCCTATTTCAGCAAAGTAGATAGTAATTTACATATACACGAGACAACATAATCTATGGCTCGTTTCTCAATAAGTTCTACATTGCTCAGTTGTTCTCGCTGGGAGAGCCCAGGAGAAGGAAACTGACTGACTGCCAGTTCTTCAGGGTAGATGTTGGAAGATCTTTTCTCAGCTGGATGCCACTTGATTTGTGATCTGCTAAATTTGGCAAGTGCCCACTTTCATAAACTGTTTTAAAGGCAAAATTCTCCTAGACTTTAGGATAAAAACATCACATCTCTACATCTAAATCTCTTTTACAGCACTTCTCAGACAAGGCAAAGGCAGTGAATACATTTTGGAAATCAGGTGAAAGACTGGATGTGAGGTAGAAGAGAGGAAATAAAAGGTAGAGGAACAGAATCAGGCTCTCCACAGACGGAAGAATAAGTCAAGTCAATGGAAGTGCTCTACAGAAGGACTTATTATTTTTTTCATGCATTTGTGCGCACACGCACAGTGTGTATTTGCATGGGTGAATGCACATTTGTGTGGGTGCACATGTGTGTGCATGCCTGTGTCCAACAACAATCCATTGCCAGTGAGTGAGGCAGTGCCTTCTTTCTCTCCAATGGCTTTGCACATATGTTATCAGTAAATGTTAAATCAATAAATGCATGGATCTCTAACACTGAGCATGTCAAGAATCAGGAAAATTCATTTCCACTCCCATAAAACTTTTTTTTTCAAAGTACTGGCAACAATAATAAACAGTGACTCGATCTCTAACTGCAACCTTGAGAGCAAGCTGGGAAATTGGTCCATCCATTTCTGCCTGTACCCTTCTTGCTCAGTGGATTGCTTCTAGGATTGGAGTCTTCGAGACGTAAAAGAACTGATTAAAAAAAAAAAAAGGATCTTTGAATCTTTGAAAACAATGACAAATGCCTGTCATCAGCATCCTCATGATTGATCACCATCAGCCAGGTAATTATACAGGCTGAAGGAGGCTGTTGCAAACATTAGACCCAAAATAGATGCCTCAAGGTTAATACATCCTAACTACCTTCTGTGACAACCTATATACTCCTTTAAAAGATAAGCCTGAAAAAAACAAAGGCAGGTAAAATTAATGTGGATCATTTCCTGTGTCCAGTGAGTCACGGCAATTGCAGGATAAATCTTCCCTTTACATTCTTACATAGCAAGGCAGAGCAAGGTAAAAAAAATTCCCAATAGAAAAACCTCTAGAAAATAATATCATTTATTCACTGTGGACATTTGCCAAGTTTGTAACAGAGAACTCAGAGGCAAGCATCTCTATATATAAAGTGTGCACTAAGACATACCAAGAGTAAATAACAGTAAAGCAAAGGAAATGTCATGTTTACCAACTGCTTATACATTTTACAACCAATTACCTGTTAAGCCACTTGAAAGAAGCTATTTAGTACTAAAAAATAGCAAAGTGGGGTAAACACCTAATTCAATGAGTATTAACTACAGAAGTCTGACCTTGTAATCTTGGTTAGAGACGGAAGTAGATACAAGAAAAGTCTGGCTTCTTCTTACAGCTGCTTCCTAGTTATCTGTTTTATCTGTGGCTCAGGTCCACAAGGTTCCTCAAATATATGTGAGCATTGGGTCCAGATGGTGCTAATGGCACCAAGTTAGGGACATCACTGGAACATAGAGTGCCACCCCAATAATGTTACATAAAATACAAACCTCTCTCACATACACTTCATTCCTTTATAGTACTCCTCATGGAAGCCTTCAGATTCTGTCTTTCAAATGAGGTTATCACTACTAAGTCCAGAGTTTAGCCCTTTCTTTACAAAAGAATTTAGAGCCTAATATATGTTTGTTTTTCTAATTCTTATGAGAAAAATACATCCTTAGTATAGAAAACAGATCTGTTAAATAACAGGGTGATGAAGCCGAGTCTTTGTGCCTTACAGATTTTCAGTAACATTTAATGTACCTGTAATCCTATGCTGTGGGAGTGGTGGCAGGAGAATAAAGAATTCAAAGATTGCCTCAGCTACACAGAGTTCCAAGGCAGCCTGGGCTACAGTAAACTCTGTCCAAAAAGCATGTCAGTCATTTATTTCCTCTGGACAGTCAACGAGACAAGACTTGCCAGAAAGCTGTGGATTTCGTTTTATAGATATATTTAAGAAAAACTTGCATTAAGTCTACCTGTGTGAACCAGAAACAGCTTGTGAAGCTGATATAGATACAATACAGAAAAAAATAGAAAAAGTATTGAGACTGAGGATAAGGAATTATGAAGTAAAGGGTTCAAATTTGAGGTTGTCCTTAAAAAC
The DNA here is from genome assembly GCF_011064425.1 of Rattus rattus. Classification (NCBI taxonomy): domain Eukaryota; kingdom Metazoa; phylum Chordata; class Mammalia; order Rodentia; family Muridae; genus Rattus; species Rattus rattus. The sequence continues at coordinate 12,264,444 of NC_046157.1, forward strand.
ATGAAAGTGATTTCACTGCAGATCAAGAAGTGGTGAAAAATAAACTTTGGTTAAGTTTAGGGAAAGCTTGGAGTAAGAAAAACACATAGGACTTTAAGGATGATAACGCCTAAAATCTGAACGGCAAGCCAAGGAACTTACAAGTCATTTCTTGTATTCTTGGAACTCATGATAGGTCATAGATAATGAACTTGACTTAGATATATATCCTACGTAATTCAGTATTCCGACCCTGCAAGTAACAATATTTGCTTAACTGCTATTCAGTTGAGTTTGGATCTCTGTCTGTCTAGAATTTGATATTAACTGAAATCTCTTTATTACGACTTCTTTGTGTGGTACAAATGTACAAAGCTGGTGCTGGGCAAAGGTGCTCACCACAACACAATGACAGTAGCTCCAAATGGCATGTTGCTATAGCCATAGATCTGCCCCTCACTCATCCCTCATTGGAGAAGCAGTAGGTGACAGTTCATTCAGAGACTCACAACTGGGCAATGTGTAGCCATCGAAGCACTCAACTCTAAGTGAGGTGTCTATGTTAAACCTCTCCTCCTGAAAAGGAATCTATAAAAAAAGATGGGGCAGAGAGACCACAGGAGCCAGAGGTGGTAGAGCATTTTCCAGACAAAAGGCTGGTGTAGAGATAAACTTGCAGAGATTCTGACAGCTTGTATAAAACCTCCCAAATCCAAGCTAGACAAAATGGCAGCATACTGTCTTCAATGCAGTGTCACTGGGTATATCAATCCACTGCAGGGCAGGCTTCATGCTCAGGAGTAATTGGCCAACAAGAAACAGTCTCCATGGTCTCTTATGTGCTTTTGCTGTTGTGTTGTTGTTGTTGTATGTTTGTCTTGATTTGTTGTTGTTTTGTCTTTTTGTTATTGTTTTCTAAGTTTTTTTATTTTCTTTAATTTGTAGATAGGAAGAACATGAAGTTGGGTGGGTAAGAAGAAGCGAAGGATCAAGGAGGACTAAAGGGAGGGCAAAGAGTGTGTTCAAAGTATATTGTATGGAAAATTAAGGAGTAATAATAATGCATAAAACATTGTTTATGCACTAAACAAGCTTAGCACAGAGCGAAATAAACAAGTCTTCTTTGTCTGTCATTCAGACCCAACTGTAATACTGTGAATGTGGTGTGCTAAAGCATGAAGTATGGTTTCTCTAAATTTTCTACTCTTTATAATTTATTCAGAACAATAATGTTAGCAAACAAACTGCGTATATTATATTTCAATATCCTTTATATAATATGAATCACTTATGGTTTAAGGATTTGGTGGCAGATATTCATTTTATATAGTGATGAGTTTATGGAGCCATTTTTCAAAGCAGTATTTTGTTTCATTAAGTAATTAACAATACTCACTATTCTATATCCTTCTTTTTCTCCTCTTTCCCTATTCCACCCAGTCTTTCCCTGTTTTCATTACACACACACACACACACACACACACACACACACACGAGAGAGAGAGAGAGAGAGAGAGAGAGAGAGAGAGAGAGAGAAGATGAAAATGGCATTAAGATGAATACATAAAAATTCCCAAGTGTGATGTCAAGAATCAAAAACCTGTGGCAGTATGCAAACAGACAATGCAGAAACTGGCTCTAATGTTCTACATTCCTTAAAGAAAAGACAGAATCATGGGGTTAGAATAAAAGTCGAATCTTTCATCTCAACCCTAGAGAAAAGCTGCTTTGGGTCTTTTGGAGGCCTTGATCTTCCCACTTAACTAAGCATTGTTAAAATACAGCCTCATGGAAGGTTAGGAAACAAGAGGGAGGAGCCCATTGTATGCCTGCATTTTAACTTACAAACAGTTCCAGAGTTGGAAGAGGAGAGACCATGGGTTCTCAAGGATGCCACAGGGTTTGAAGAAACAGCCTAGAGTCATTGTAATTGCAATGTAAAAGGATATGGTGGGAGGGAGAGAATCCCCAAAAGAGAAAGTCTACAGAGTAGAAACCCAAAAGTTCTGAGCTGAAGGAAAGGCAGTGACTTAGACGCACTACTGATCTAATAGGGTTACATATGGACTGTTAGAGAACATCAAACCTACAGTGGGTATGAGTGAGCCCAGATTCCTTACTTTCACTATAATTTAATTGCACACTTTTATGTGGTACAGCATGGTAACAACACATATATGTGATGTGTGAGGATCAAATTAATAGCAATTAAGATTCTCATCTTAGCACTTAAATAAAAAGAAGGTGAGACCAGGGTCTCATGTCCTGCAGCCAGCCTTGAACTTGCTATGCAGATGAGGAGGGTGAGCTCCTGTTTGAGATTTCCACAGTGCACAAAAATATCCAGCCTGTTTTAAATCATTTTGGTCAACCTGTACACATTGCACGCACATATCAGGCTCAGCATTCAACAACACATTCATACGGACCGAATCAGGCTGATGAGCATTTCCCTCTTCCTATCATTCCTGCATGTGTGGAGCCTATGATCTTCTCTCTGCCCTTATCCTACTCTCAGTGCCTGATCTCTAGCACTGAGGTCCCATCCGAGTAGGGTGGATGAGGACAAGGAGGCAGGTGGGACTATATATAGGTGGCCTCCCTGAAGGCTGGGCATGGTTGGGGGTGAGAATGTAGAATGAATAACTATTCAGGAAAGAAGAAATGGCTGATGCTTGAATTGAACTGTACCAGCCTGGGAACTTTACAATTAGTAAATCAATAAGCCTTTTTGCTTGTTTATGAGAGGGACAGGGAGAGGTCTTCCTAAGTAGTCTGACTTGATGGCAAATTCCTAACAATCCCCTCGCATCACCTCACTATGTACAGAACTACAAATATGTGCTAACTATCCAGCTCCAAGATATTAGATGTTTTAATACTTTGGGAAAATCAAAGAAGTTCCCATTATGTTGGATGCTATTTTTAAAAAATTCACAATTTAAGAAAAAGAAAAATAGTGAATGTTTTCATAAACATGGGAAAAGATTTTGTCCTTAGTGTATAGTTTTTTAAATGCCAAAACAAGTTGTTTTAATTTTTAAATCATGCTTGTTTAATGTGAGTAGATAGGTAGATAGACAGATTATAGATAGACAGATTATAGATAGATAGATAGATAATAGACAGATGATAGATACATAGATAGATACATAGATAGATAGGTAGATAGATAGATAGATAGATAGACAGACAGACAGATGATAGGTGATGGATGGATAGACAAATGATAGATAATTAATAAATAGATAGATGATAGATGGATAGATAGATAGACAGACAGATGATAGATGGTAAATAGATAGACAGATAGATAGATGATAGACAGATGATAGATAAATGATAGGTAAATGGATAGATATATAGATAGAGGTAGATAGATAGATAGACAGATGATAGATAGATAGATAGATAGATAGATAGATAGATAGATAGATAGATAGATAGATAGACAGATAGAAGACAGAGAGATGGATAGATAGATACATAGATAGATAGATAGATAGATAGATAGATAGATAGATGACAGATAGATGACAGATAGATAGATACATACATACATACATACATGGATGGATAGATAGATGACAGATGATAGACAGACAGACAGACAGATAGACAGATGATAGATATCTATATCTCTGTGTGTCATGTGCATTCCATGGAGAATGTTACTAATGCTGGCAGGATCTCTGTCAATTTTGTATGTCTGACATTTACAGCTCAGGAAACTGACATTAACAAAAGCTTTGTTATTTCCCTAGCCCTAAACAACGACTCACAAAAGTTCTAAGTGTTTCACAAATTTATTAACTCATCTAATTTCCTAATAGAAGCATGAGAGAGTCATGTGCTACACATTTTACCACAGAGGACATCGAGGCCTGACAGGAATGGCAGCTAGTTCCCCGTTAGGGATCACATCCTGCTTGGCTCTGGAGCCCAGAACACCATGAAACCAACATAAGCATCAGCCATCGTTGCACTGGCAATCAGTCCCCAGGGGAGCTCCTCCATGAAACAGCGGCTGAAGCATAAAGAGAGAAATGGAAAATGGAGCAGAGACTGCTGCACGGATGTCACTACTTCGCCCTGTGAGACAGAGTAAATAGTTTCCCTTCTCGGGGCTTACATTCAGATGTCTATTATGTTAGAGCACTAGACTGGATTCCCTCCAGAAGCCTTTGCAGATTTGGCTTTGCCTTCCAGTGCTCTAAAAGAATGCTTGTATGGTGGGCAGGTCATACATATTAATTTATGCAAATAATCCAGCTTAGCATCTGACTACAGAGCTGATGAAACAGTGACAAATTTACATAAGAGCTACTCTTGAAAAATGTTAATCTAACATGCAATCAACAACGGGTTTTACGACATGTGAACTGGATAAAAATCCAAGACAATCTCAAAACTTTAAGACACCTTCAGGAGAAATTTAAGTGCTTGTGTTGGGGTTAGACTTTGATTCACTATCATTATTTTTAGAATGGCATGGCTGTCTTGGCAACTTATTTTGTGAATCTTGATTTAAAAAGTAATGAGAAAGTTTTTTCCAACAAATTTTGGTTAATGGTGCAGATAACCCATTTATTTCCTTATTGCATAGTAGCATTAAATAAGAAATACACTAAAAATTCAGAGTTCAAAACTTTTGACCTCTTTGCTTGCTAGTTACAAGATAAGGAAATAACTCAATATTTTAATTTATTTCCATAGGTTTTATGATATTATCTTCGAAGAGGAAACATTGCTAAGACTTTAAATGCCCCCATGTAGTTCTCTGGGTATTTATAACTATGACTATAGGATATGTGTCCTAAACAATTCGGAGGCAGCTGACTAGAGATATACTGGGTGGTTCTGGCACTACCTACGTGCTCAATTTTCCTTGAAAAACTTCAATTTATTTAGTTCTCACAGGCTTAGTGCTAGAAATGACTGTTGTGTCCATTTGACAGATGAAGGAACTAAGATAAAGTAGTTTGTCTAAATTTAGTCCCTTAGTAGTCAGGGAGTTGACCACTCAGTCACCTACAGGGGAGTCAGTCAACCAGACTTTTGAGTAGTGTAGAATAAGATTGTTAGCAAAAGAAGTCTGCTACCTTTTGAGTTGAAGGTTTTATCATGTGGAGAAGTGATGCATCAGATGACTGAAAAGTTCTGTTTCACTAATAAAATGTATGCCTTTAGTGAAAAGCAAAATCATTCATTCTTATTACAAAAAAGCTTTGGAAGAGTCTGCTCTAAGAAAAATCTTGGCTTTTTGTGTGATGATGAGGCCTAGGAGTTGGGTAGCCTCCTTCCTTCTGGTTTCTGGCTTCTCAGGCAGTGTGAAAGATGATTCATATCCCAGCATGGCAGCCACAAGGTACGGGAGCACTGGGTGACTTCAAAATGTAGTAACATTTCCTCTTGAGATTATGGGAGACGGAAGGGAGGCCCATCTTTCCTCCGCATTCATTCTTCATGAAAGACTCCCTTCTTCTCTTCTTCCAGACCTTAGGGTTTTCTGACAGTCTGGGTGGTTCTTTACCTTGGACTGCGGCTGCATGATCCACTAAATAAAGCTTCACTCTGTTTCGCGTCCTCTGCTTTCCATATAGGGATTGAGGGCTCATCTTGAACCACATGAAACAATACTGAGGTCACATTTTAGCTACTAGGTTAATATGAAATTTGGGACAGACAACCGAACCCACTTCAGGCAGGGGAGGAGATACGATACGCCATCATCGCTGACACACGTAAACTCCCTCTACCAAACAGACTGTGCATGCTACTCTACAAGCATTGATGTGACCTCAGCCTGGGCACCTAGCAACACAGGAAAGGAGGTCTTAGAGACTCCCTCAGGACTGAGGTGATGGGATCAAGGGCAGTTCTCTGGGTGCAATATGCCTAAAATCCACTCTTGAGCTTTATCAAACGTGCTTCGTCCCATCTTTATAGCAGCTCTTGAATGTCGGATCTTTAAGGTTTTTAGGTTCTCTGCCTCCAGTGATGGTCTCCTGACGACATCACAGATGCTGAATAGAAATGACTATTCACTAAGAGATGACATAACGGATTGTTTCCTAGCTTTACAATAATGGTAAAAGGCTAGAAAGAGGAACTGGTGCTAACTCTTCTCAATGGAATGCCAGACAGCACACATATGCTACCTGCCCTCCTTCACCTATCCTAAAAATTTTAGTAAATGATTCAGGACACTGTAAGAAAATGCAAATGTATGAAACGTGCATTTAAACTTATGCTAAGGGTCTATTTCAGCATTTATCTTTAGAGCATTAATACATGTTTCTGGATAATTATCTTATTTTCTATACCGTAAATAAACTTCATTGTTTCACGGGTATCCCCAGTGCCGAGATAAACACCTAGCACGTGCTAGAGATCCAACATAGTTTTAAGTGAATGAATGAATAAACAACAAACTAAAACATAGAAGAAGATAGGACACAATATTGTCAGATAAATAAAAATACTTTCTTCATTATCCTATCTATTCTACACTCACTTGTATTAATAAAGTTTTTTTTTCTTGTTGGTGATTCTCTCATTCAGTGCCATTCCTCAAAATGCCTACTAAGAAATGCTATTTGAAAATTTCCATCAAGTATGAGCGGCCAAGTTTGCTATGCTAAAAATTAAACAAGAAGAAGTGCATAAATGACTATATTCTGGTTCTGTTTTCGGTTCTTCGTCAATTTATTGCAACAAATGCAGAAGTACCAGCAGTGTTTGTGCTTAGAAATTCATATATACCTGGTTTCTCTGTATATATACTATCTTTATTAAATTTTGGTGGTTTGAACATTTTACTTACTAACTGTGTTGTTTTACTATCACTCTCTCTGAGTCTTCTCCAGTCTACTGTAGACTCAGTAAGAGAAAGCATTTTAGAAAGAATCAAACTCCCAATGTGCCTGACAATATAAAGTTATTTTATAACTCTTGCCTCTTGTACTAAAACAAGTCATCCTTTAGGATACTTGTGGGTTCTGTGGGTTCAGAGAACCCTCCCAGAAAGTGCACAGAATGCCCAAAGGATCAGCACCACCACACAGGCATGGAATTTCCCTATGTGATTTTGCATTCATGTTGCATATTACTGCAACCAATGAGACTGAAGTCCATAGATTTGGTTTGGAAGACTGCTCAATACCATGTATCTACTCTATAGCCCCATGAATAATAGCTTTGCTATGCTAGTCTCCTCTGTGCACAAGCTTCGCCACCCACTTCCTCCCTCTCTTCCCTCCATGGTAACGCTGGATCTTCCTTCCTTCCTTCCTTCCTCCCTTCCTTCCTCCCTTCCTCCCTTCCTTCCTTCCTTCCTTCCTTCCTTCCTTCCTTCCTTCCTTCCTTCCTTCCTTCCTCTTTTTCCATCCTGCTTTACGTTCTTCCTTTCCCTTTTCTTTTTGGCACTCTTCTTACTCTAACACTGAGTTCCTCAGGTCTTTCCTAACTTTTCCTTTTCTAGAATATAATAGAACAACCATCATGGAACATAGACTATTTCATACTGCCTTCCTTCACTTAGCAATACGTATTTCTGTATGTCTTTTCCAAATCTTTCTGTGGCTCACTTGTTTTTATATTAGAATAACATAATGCGCCTCATCATAATCCATGTATGTTATAAGTAACGGCTGTAGTAAGTAATGATGTTTAATGTTTATTCGTCTTTTCATGCATCTAACGACATGTCTCTTCTCTCTAAAGTTTTGGGCAAGTGTACACGAAGCTTACACAAGCACTTCCTTAGAGTTTCTTGTGTAACTGTTAAGTTTTCAGGTCACATCAGTAACCAGATATGGCCAACTGCTGCATCGCATACTAAGCCTATGTTTAACCAGGCAATGAGGTACCAAACTGTCTTCTGAAGTGGATTGGGCATCTTCCATTCACAGAAGCAGCAAATGAGAGTTCTTGGTTCTCCACGTCTTGCAAGTGTTTTATAATGCCATTGGTTATGGATGTGATAGTAGCTCACATGCTAATCTGCAATTTCCTATGACTTCTTAGCATATGACACTGGACATCACATACGCTAACTTGATATCAATTAGTAAGGGGAGCAGTTCAATTCTTTTCTCACTATTTGGTTGGATTGTGATTATTCTTATTCCTGAGTTTTAGATTTTCTTTGGAAACTTTAGATACATTGTATCTAAAGATATGTGGTTTGAAAATATTTTCTTTTTAAGCATTTTTATTGGATTTTTTTTATTTACATTTCAAACGTTATTCCCTTTCCTGGCCATAAGCCCCCATCCCATCCCTTTCCCCTTCTTCTATAAGGGAGTTGTCCCTCCCAACCACTTCCCTTCCCCCCCCCCCGTCATTCACCTATACTGGGGGATCCAGCCTTGGCAGGATCAAGGGCTTCTCCTCCCACTGGTGCCCAAAAAGGTCATCCTCTGCTACATATGCAGCTGGAGCCATGGGTCTGTCCATGTGTACTCTTTAGATGGTGGTTTAGTCCCTGGGAGCTCTGGTTGCTTGTTATTGTTGTTTAAATGGGGTTGCAAACTCCTCAGCTCCTTCAATCCTTCTCTAGTTCCTCCAACAGGGACTCCGTTCTCAGTTCAGTGGTTTGCTGCTAGTATTCTCCTCTGTATTCTTCATGCTCTTGCTGAGCCTCTCAGGAGACAGCTATGTCAGGCTCCTGTCAGGATGCACTCCTTGGCTTCATCAATATTGTCTAGTTTTGGTGTCTGTATAGGTGTGGGCTAGATTCCCAGGTGGGGCAGGCTCTGAATGGCCATTCCTTTCGTCTCTGCTCCAAACTTTGTCTACACATCCCCTCCTATGAATATTTGCTCCCCCTGACTGAGACTGAGGCATCTGCACTTTGGTCATCCTTCTTCTTGAGCTTCATGTGGTTTGTGGATTGTATCTTGGGTAATGTGAGCTTTTGGGCTAATATCCACTCACTCAGGATGATATTTTCTACTTCCACCCATTTGCCTATGAATTTCATGAAGTCACTGTTTTTGATAGCTGAGTAGTACTCCACTGTGTAGATGTACCACATTTTCTGTATCGATTCCTCTGTTGAAGAGCATCTGGGTTCTTTCCAGCTTCTGACTATTATAAATAAGGCTGCCATGAACACAGTGGACCATGTGTCTTTGTTGTATGTCGGGGCATCTTTTGGGTATATGCCCAGGAGCAGTATAGCTCGATAGCTCGATCCTCAGGTAATGCAATGTCCAATTTTCTGAGGAACCTCCAGACTGATTTCCAGATGGTTGTACCAGTTTGCAATCCCACCAACAACGGAGGAGTGTTCCTCTTTCTCCACATCCTCGACAGCATCTGTTGTCACCTGGGTTTTTGATCTTAGCCATTCTGATTGGTATGAGGTGGAATCTCAGGGTTGTCTTGATTTGCATTTTCCTGATGACTAAGGATGTTAAACATTTCTTTAGGAACTTCTCAGCCATTCCATATTCCTCAGCTGAGAATTCTTTCTTTAGCTCTGTACCTCGGTTTTAATAGGGTTATGAAAATATTTTCTATAACTTACCTTCTCATTCTCTTAATAATGAAGAGCAGAAGTGCTCATTTTAAAAATACACAGCTTATTTTTCTCTGTCATGGCTCAAAGCTTTTGCTTTGTATCTAAAACCATTGCTATCCTCAAAAGTCATCTTGGGTTTTATTTTATCTTATTTTGTAGGAAATATACAAATTTGTACTTCACATTTACATCTATGATCTGTGTTGAATTGATTTTAGTAATAAGGAGAAATGGGGTCTATTTAAAGTTGTTGTGTGACCGTGTGGTTACATCACTCTTTGTTGAAGAGATACTCCTCTCGGTTGATTTAATTGCCCTTACTCCTTTAACCAAATGATGTGTTTCCTTTGATCTACTTCTGAGCTTTGTAGTCTACTCCACTGTTATTTGTTTGTCTGTCATTAAAACCACACTACTGTTAATTATTTGACTTTATAGTAGGTCTTAAAGTTGGGCAATGGTAGATTTCAAACTTCTACTTTATAGCAATTTTGGCAACGCTGAATATTTTTACTAGAGCTTAGGGTGAATTATTAATATCTACAAATAATTTCCTGTGATTTTGATTATGAGCTCATTCAGCATAAAGATAAAAATTAACAGAAATTGTATAACAATAATAATATGTCATCTATCCATGAATCTAATTTCTAAATGTTTTTCTGAATTAAGATTTTATCATTTTTGTGTGGGACTATTCTAAGAACTTCCATAGAGTAGTATTTGAATTTTATGCTAATGTAAATATTATCTTGCTTTTAAATTTTAAATTACAAGTATTCATTCTAGTATAAAGGACAGAAATTAGCATTTTGGTATTAACCTTGTACTCTGTAATTCTGCTGTAATAAGTTACTAATTCTAGGAGCTTGGTTATTCTTTTAAATTTCCTACATAGTTATTTCATTTGTTAACAGTGAAAGTGTTGTTTCTTTTTTGAGAGTTTACTGATTGATTTTTTTATGTGTATGATGGTGTATGCCTGAATGTGTCGGGTACCATGTAGTTGCAATGCCTGAGAAAGCCAAGAACTCCCGCGGCCAGAGTTACAGATGATTTTCAGCTTCCATGTGAGGTCCTCTGGATGAAAAATCAGTGTGTGTGTGTGTGTGTGTGTGTGTGGTGTGTGTGTGTGTGTGTGGTGTGTGTGTGTGTGGTGTGTGTGTGTGTGTGTGTGTGTGTGTGTGTGTGTGTGTGTGTGGTGTGTGTGTGTGTGTGTGTGTGTGTGTGTGTGTGTGTGTGTGTGTGTGTGCGTGTGTGTGTGTGTGTGTGTGTGTGGTGTGTGTGTGTGTGTGTGTGGTATGTGTGTTTATGTGTGTGTGTGTGTGTGTGTGTGTGTGTGTGGTGTGTGTGTGTGTGTGTGTAGTGGTAACATAACATAAAGTGGTCACAAAAATCTGTCCTTATATATCTCTCCATTCAATGTGTATATCCAGTGCTATAAGTGGCTAAGAACGGCTTTTATTGTATCTTAAAACTTTTTTGATATATATATATATATATTATATATATATATATATATGTATACTGTCTGAGTGCCATGCTAATGAAAGAACTTTCTTTATAAATTCTGTAACAGGTTGAGGAAATTCTTGAGCTACCCAGAGACTTTATCCATACTGTTTTTAATTCTGATATTTTTCTGCATTTATCATTATAATAATATATTTTCTTATTCAACCTTTTGATGTGGCTGGCTGGTTTTATTAATCAATTTTCAAATGAATGAGACAGACTCCTGTCCTTTGAGTAGAACCAAGCTGGTCCTGCAGTATTATTAATTTTATAAGTTGCTAGATCTACTGTGCTGGACCAATTTTGTTGAAGATGTGTGTGTCTGTATTCACGGCAGGCATATTCTGGTCTTGTAATGTCTGTCTGATCTTGTTATTATGGTAATGTTAGTCACATAGAATGAATGAACTGGGTGTATTTTAGATAAGAGATTGTAGAGAATTGGTTCAATTTCTTCCATAAATGTTACAGTGAAGTAGAACTACCTAGGCCCTGTGTTTTTTATTTTAATACAGCTCTATTCTAATCGTCTTTTGCTCTTGTGTGTGTTTCATAGTTTTCAATCTTTTGCCACAGTAGTGGTCATAATATTATCTATTTTTTTAATACACACATGAATAATCATCACAGTCTCACTTCCAGATCTGATGTTAGCAATCATAACCATTTTCACTTTTCCCTGGAGAGCCAGGCTTAAGACCCATCGATTTCACTAATCTTTCCAAAGAACAAGATTTTGGTTTTGTTGGTTCTGCTTTTGACTTCAATTGATTTCTGCCCAAATTTTTAACAGTTTTCTTTTTTTTTATCACTTTGAACTTACCTTACTCTTCTTTTTCTAGATTGATCAAGTGGTCACAAACATCTGTCCTGACATATCTCTCCATTCTAATGTGTGTATCCAGTGCTATAAATGGCTAAGCACTGCTTTTATTGTATCCTACAACTTTTTGTTTTCTATTACTACATTTAAAATGTGCATGCTCCGGGATGAATACAGGTAGTAAAAAGTTTACTACTGTAAGTAATTTCACACACTCATCATCCCAACTTGCTACTTTTTCCCCTTGTTTTTATGCCAAAGCAGCTACAATTTTCTTATCCAGCAGGAATGATGTGCAGTAAAATTCATTAACTATGGTCGTCATTAACTATCCGTGTGCATTAGTTCTGTAGATTTTATGCCGTGCACAGTTGTCATGTTATAGCCTCTCTGAAACCTTCCCATTTTTCCCTTACCAGCTCTACTTCCATCCCTGAAGAAAAATCAATGTTGTATTCTCTACCACTTTATATCCAATTTGTATTCAATTATACATGTGAGATTGTGCTTTATCTTTCTTTTGTTTAGTTCAAGAAAGGTTTTCAACTTTAGTTTCCTTTGTTCGGTATATTGATTTAAATGCAAACATGTAGTAATTCTCCTAACTATATTCCACTTATTTCTAATTTAATTCCATGGGGTCTGGCTGTTGACGTTCTACAGTTTCTATTATTATAATTCATTAGAGTATAATTCATGTCCCTGGGTGCATTCCGTTTTGATGACTCTTCAATGTGGGCTTGAGATGAAATGTATATAATGCTGTTGTTGGATGAAACAGTGTATATATATGTCAACTAGATATAGTTGATGGATGATTATATTCACTTCAACATTATCCTTACTGCCTTTCTGCCAACTGGTTCTGTCCATTACTGATTGAAGGTGATGATAACTAGAATAATGGATCTGGTTGTTTCTCTCTGCAGCCCTGTAAGTAGTTGTCCCAGGCATTTTGGTGTGGCGGGATTAAGAACACCAACCGGAAGAACTGTTATGATTCTGCAGGGAGTTACTGACTTTATTATAGAGTACTGCTTCTCACAATGGATAATATTTTTATTGATCTAAAGTCTACTTTGAAATGAAAATGATTGCCTCAGCTATCCATTGGTGGATGTTGGCACAATGTATCTGTCTCTACCCTTTTCCTCTAAGTCTCTTTCTATGGATTAATTTCAAAGTGGAACTTTTATAGACAATGCATAACCAGGTCTTATTTTTCATGTACTCTGACCATTTCCCTATTAATTTCTTTTTTTTTCTTTTTATTTTTTTTATTAACTTGAGTATTTCTTATGTACATTTCGAGTGTTATTCCCTTTCCCGGTTTCCGGGCAAACATCCCCTTCCCTCCCTCCCTTCCTAATGGGTGTTCCCCTCCCCACCCTCCCCCCATTGCCGCCCTCCCCCCAACAGTCTAGTTCACTGGGGGTTCAGTATTAGCAGGACCCAGGGCTTCCCTTCCACTGGTGCTCTTACTAGGATATTCATTGCTACCTATGAGGTCAGAGTCCAGGGTCAGTCCATGTATAGTCTTTAGGTAGTGGCTTAGTCCCTGAAGCTCTGGTGGCTTGGCATTGTTGCACATATAGGGTCTCGAGCCCTTCAAGCCTTCCAGTTCTTTTCTCTGATTCCTTCAACAGGGTCCTATTCGCATTCACATTTTGATCATCCGTCTTGAGTTTCATTTGTTCTAGGCATCTAGGGTAATTCAAGCATTTGGGGCTAATAGCCACTTATCAATGAGTGCATACCATGTGTGTTTTTCTGTGATTGGGTTACCTCAGGATGATATTTTCCAGTTCCAACCATTTGCCTACAAATTTCATAAACTCGTTGTTTTTGATAGCTGAGTAATATTCCATTGTGTAGATATACCACATTTTCTGTATCCATTCCTCTGTTGAAGGGCATCTGGGTTCTTTCCAGCTTCTGGCTATTATAAATAAGGCTGCAATGAACATAGTGGAGCACGTGTCTTTTTTATATGTTGGGGCATCTTTTGGCTATATGCCCAAGAGAGGGATAGCTGGATCCTCAGGCAGTTTAATGTCCAATTTTCTGAGGAACCTCCAGACTGAATTCCAGAATGAGTTGACTCAGTCTCGCAATCCCACCAACAATGGAGGAGTGTTCCTCTTTCTCCACATCCT
>NC_046157.1:12278545-12347927 GCF_011064425.1 Rattus rattus
CCATCCATCTTGTGTAATTGGGTGGCTGTATATGTATGGGCCACATGTGGGGCAGGCTCTGAATGGGTGTTCCTTCAGTCTCTGTTTTAATCTTTGCCTCTCTCTTCCCTGCCAAGGGTATTCTTGTTCCCCTTTTAAAGAAGGAGTGAAGCCTTCACATTTTGATCATCCGTCTTGAGCTTCATTTGTTCTAGGCATCTAGGGTAATTCAGGCATTTGGGCTAATAGCCACTTATCAATGAGTGCATACCATGTATGTCTTTCTGTGATTGGGTTAGCTCACTCAGGATAATATTTTCCAGTTCCAACCATTTGCCTACGAATTTCATAAAGTCGTTGTTTTTGATAGCTGAGTAATATTCCATTGTGTAGTTGTACCACATTTTCTGTATCCATTCCTCTGTTGAAGGGCATCTGGGTTCTTTCCAGCTTCTGGCTATTATAAATAAGGCTGCGATGAACATAGTGGAGCACGTGTCTTTTTTATATGTTGGGGCATCTTTTGGGTATATGCCCAAGAGAGGTATAGCTGGATCCTCAGGCAGTTTAATGTCCAATTTTCTGAGGAACCTCCAGACTGATTTCCAGAATGGTTGTACCAGTCTGCAATCCCACCAACAATGGAGGAGTGTTCTTCTTCCTCCGCATCCTCGCCAGCATTTGCTGTCACCTGAGTTTTTGATCTTAGCCATTCTCACTGGTGTGAGGTGAAATCTCAGGGTTGTTTTGATTTGCATTTCCCTGATGACTAAAGATGTTGAACATTTCTTTAGGTGTTTCTCAGCCATTCGGCATTCCTCAGCTGTGAATTCTTTGTTTAGCTCTGAACCCCATTTTTTAATAGGGTTATTTGTCTCCCTGCGGTCTAACTTCTTGAGTTCTTTGTATATTTTGGATATAAGGCCTCTATCTGTTGTAGGATTGGTAAAGATCTTTTCCCAATCTGTTGGTTGCCATTTTGTCCTAACCACAGTGTCCTTTGCCTTACAGAAGCTTTGTAGTTTTGTGAGATCCCATTTGTCGATTCTTGATCTTAGAGCATAAGCCATTGGTGTTTTGTTCAGGAAATTTTTTCCAGTGCCCATGTGTTCCAAATGCTTTCCTAGTTTTTCTTCTATCAGTTTGAGTGTATCTGGTTTGATGTGGAGGTCCTTGATCCAGTTGGACTTAAGCTTTGTACAGGGTGATAAGCATGGATCGATCTGCATTCTTCTACATGTTGACCTCCAGTTGAACCAGCACCATTTGCTGAAAATGCTACCTTTTTTCCATTTGATGGTTTTTGCTCCTTTGTCAAAAATCAAGTGCCCATAGGTGTGTGGGTTCATTTCTGGGTCTTCAATTCTATTCCATTGGTCTATCTGTCTGTGTCTGTACCAATACCATGCAGTTTTTTTTATCACTATTGCTCTGTAATACTGCTTGAGTTCAGGGATAGTGATTCCCCCTGAAGTCCTTTTATTGTTAAGGATAGTTTTAGCTATCCTGGGTTTTTTGTTATTCCAGATGAATTTGCAAATTGTTCTGTCTAACTCTTTGAAGAATTGGATTGGTATTTTGATGGGGATTGCATTGAATCTATAGATCGCTTGTGGTAAAATGGCCATTTTTAGTATATTAATCCTGCCAATCCATGAGCATCGGAGATCTTTCCATCTTCTGAGGTCTCCTTCAATTTCTTTCTTCAGAGTCTTGAAGTTCTTATTGTACAAATCTTTTACTTGCTTGGTTAAAGTCACACCGAGGTACTTTATATTATTTGGGTCTATTATGAAGGGTGTCGTTTCCCTAATTTCTTTCTCGACTTGTTTCTCTTTTGTGTAGAGGAAGGCTACTGATTTATTTGAGTTAATTTTATACCCAGACACTTTGCTGAAGTTGTTTATCAGCTTAAGTAGTTCTCTGGTGGAACTTTTGGGATCACTTAAATATACTATCATATCATCTGCAAATAGTGATATTTTGACTTCTTCTTTTCTGATCTGTATCCCCTTGACCTCCTTTTGTTGTCTGATTGCTCTGGCTAGAACTTCAAGAACTATATTGAATAAGTAGGGAGAGAGTGGGCAGCCTTGCCTAGTCCCTGATTTTAGTGGGATTGCTTCAAGTTTCTCTCCATTTAGTTTAATGTTAGCAACTGGTTTGCTGTATATGGCTTTTACTATGTTTAGGTATGGGCCTTGAATTCCTATTCTATCCAGGACTTTTATCATGAAGGGGTGTTGAATTATGTCAAATGCTTTCTCAGCATCTAATGAAATGATCATGCGGTTTTGTTCTTTCAGTTTGTTTATATAATGGATCACGTTGATGGTTTTCCGTATATTAAACCATCCCTGCATGCCTGGGATGAAGCCTACTTGATCATGGTGGATGACTGTTTTGATGTGTTCTTGAATTCGGGCTTTGCCAGAATTTTATTGAGTATTTTTTAAATTATATTCATAAGGGAAATTGGTCAAGTTCTCTTTCTTTGTTGGGTCTTTGTGTGGTTTAGGTATAAAAGTAATTGTGGCTTCATAGAAGGAGTTCGGTAGTGCTCCATCTGTTTCAATTTTGTGGAATAGTTTGGATAATATTGGTATGAGGTCTTCTATGAAGGTCTGATAGAATTCTGCACTAAACCCGTCTGGACCAGGGCTCTTTTTGGTTGGGAAACCTTTAATGACTGCTTCTATTTCCTTAGGAGTTATGGGGTTGTTTAACTGGTTTATCTGTTCCTGATTTAACTTCGGTACCTGGTATCTGTCTAGGAAATTGTCCATTTCCTGCAGATTTTCAAGTTTTGTTGAATATCGGATTTTATAGTAAGATCTGATGATTTTTTGAATTTTCTCTGAATCTGTACTTATGTCTCCCTTTTCATTTCTGATTTTGTTAATTTGGACGCACTCTCTGTGTCCTCTCGTTAGTCTGGCTAAGGGTTTATCTATCTTGTTGATTTTCTCAAAGAACCAACTTTTGGTTCTGTTGATTCTTTCTATGGTCCTTTTTGTTTCTACTTGGTTGATTTCAGTTCTGAGTTTGATTATTTCCTGCCTTCTACTCCTCCTGGGTGTATTTGCTTCTTTTTGTTCTAGAGCTTTTAGGTGTGCTGTCAAGCTGTTGACATATGCTCTTTTCTGTTTCTTTCTGCAGGCACTCAGAGCTATGAGTTTTCCTCTTAGCACAGCTTTCATTGTGTGCCATATGTTTGGGTATGTTGTACCTTCATTTTCATTAAATTCTAAGAAGTTTTTAATTTCTTTCTTTATTTCTTCCTTGACCAGGTTATCATTGAGTAGAGCATTGTTCAATTTCCATGTATATGTAAGGCATTCTTCCCTTATTGTTATTGAAGACCAGTTTTTTTAGGCCGTGGTGGTCTGATAGCACGCATGGGATTATTTCTATCTTTCTGTACCTGTTGAGGTCCTTTTTGACCAATTATATGGTCAATTTTGGAGAAAGTACCATGAGGAGCTGAGAAGAAGGTATATCCTTTTGCTTTAGGATAGAATGTTCTATAAATATCTGTTAAGTCCATTTGGCTCATGACTTCTCTTAGTCTGTCTACGTCTCTGTTTAATTTCTGTTTCCATGATCTGTCCATTGATGAGAGTGGGGTGTTGAAATCTCCTACTATTATTGTGTGAGGTGCAATATGTGTTTTGAGCTTTAATAAGGTTTCTTTTACGTATGTAGGTGCCCATGTATTTGGGGCATAGATATTTAGGATTGAGAGTTTATCTTGGTGGATTTTTCCTTTGATGAATATGACGTGTCCTTCTTTATCTTTTTTGATGACTTTTAGTTGAAAATTGATTTACTTTGATATTAGAATGGCTATTCCAGCATGCTTCATCTGACCATTTGCTTGGAAAGTTGTTTTCCAGCCTTTCACTCTGATGTAGTGTCTGTCTTTGTCTCTGAGGTGTGTTTCCTGTAGGCAGCAGAATGCAGGGTCCTCGTTGCGTATCCAGTTTGTTAATCTATGTCTTTTTTTTGGGGAGTTGAGGTCACTGATGTTGAGAGATATTAAGGAATAGTGATTATTGCTTCCTGTTATATTCATATTTGGATATGAGGTTATGTTTGTGTGCTTTTCTTGTCTTTGTTTTGTTGCCAAGACGATTAGTTTCTTGCTTCTTGTAGGGTATATCTTGCCTCCTTATGTTGGGCTTTACCATTTATTATCCTTTGTAGTGCTGGATTTGTAGAAAGATATTGTGTAAATTTGGTTTCGTCGTGGAGTATCTTGGTTTCTCCATCTATGTTAATTGAGAATTTTGCAGGATACAGTAACCTGGGCTGGCATTTGTGTTCTCTTAGGGTCTGTATGACATCTGTGCAGGATCTTCTGGCTTTCATAGTTTCTGGCGAAAAGTCTGGTGTGATTCTTATAAGTCTGCCTTTATATGTTACTTAACCTTTTTCCCTTACTGCTTTTAATATTCTTTCTTTATTTGTGCGTTTGGTGTTTTGACTATTATGTGACAGGAGGAGTTTCTTTTCTGGTCCAATCTATTTGGAGTTCTGTAGGCTTCTTGTATGCCTATGGGTATCTCTTTTTTTAGGTTAGGGAAGTTTTCTTCTATGATTTTGTTGAAGATATTTACTGGTCCTTTGAGCTGGGAGTCTTCACTCTCTTCTATACCTATTATCCTTAGGTTTAATCTTCTCATTGAGTCCTGGATTTCCTGTATGTTTTGCACCAGTAGCTTTTTCCGTTTTACATTATCTTTGACAGTTGAGTCGATGATTTCTATGGAATCTTCTGCTCCTGAGATTCTCTCTTCCATCTCTTGTATTCTGTTGGTGAAGCTTGTATCTACAGCTCCTTGTCTCTTCTTTTGGTTTTCTATATCCAGGGTTGTTTCCATATGTTCTTTCTTGATTGCTTCTATTTCCATTTTTAATTCCTTCAAGTGTTTGATTGTGTTTTCCTGGAATTCTTTCAGGGATTTTTGTGACTCCTCTCTATGGGCTTCTACTTTTTCTCTAAGGGAGTTCTTCATGTCTTTCTTGAAGTCCTCCAGCATCATGATCAAATATGATTTTGAAACTAGATCTTGTTTTTCTTGTGTGTTTGGATATTCCGTGTTTGCTTTGGTGGGAGAATTGGGCTCCGATGATGCCATTTAGTCTTGGTTTCTGTTGCTTGGCTTCCTGTGCTTGCCTCTCGCCATCAGATTATCTCTAGTTTTACTTTGTTCTGCTATTTCTGACAGTGGCTAGACTGTCCTATAAGTCTGTGTGTCAGGAGTGCTGTAGATCTGTTTTCCTGTTTTCTTTCAGCCAGTTATGGGGACAGAGTGTTCTGCTTTCGGGCATGTAGTTTTTTTTATGTACAGGTCTTCACCTGTTCCTGTGGGCCTGTGTCTGGAGTTCACCAGGCAGGTCACTTGCAGCAGAAAAGTTGGTCTTACCTGTGGTCCTGAGGCTCAAGTTTGCTTGTGGGGTGTTTTCCTCTGGTGTCAGAGATGTGTGAAGAGTGCAGTCTCTTCTGGTTTCCCAGGCGTGTCTGCCTCTCTGAAGGTTTAGCTCTCCCTCCCACGGGATTTGGGTGCAGAGAACTGTTTATCTGGTAGGTCCCTTCAGATTTTGGCGGTGTCTCAGGCGCAGCAGTCCTGCTGTTCCTGGGCCCTCCTCTACGGGAACCCAGAGGCCGTATACAGTTTCTTCTTGGGCCAGGGATGTGGGCAGGGGTGGGCAGTGTTGGTGGTCTCTTCTGCTCTGCAGCCTCAGGAGTGTCCACCTGACCAGGCGGTGATGTCTCTCTCCCACGGGGTTTGGGAGCAGAGAGCTGCTGTGGGCCGGGATCCTCGGGTTTCTTGGAATATCTTGTTTTCTCTCTCTACCCTGATTGCAAATTTGCTGGGTATAAGTCTATGTTTTCATATGCAGTTTCTTAGAGGTTCTAAGACATCTGTTCAGGTCCTTCTTGGTTTTAGATTCTCTGTTGAGAATTCTGGTGTAATTATGATAGCTCTGACTTTGGATATTTGCTGCCTTTTGTTCTTAGAGCTTTTAATAGTCTTTCTTTGTTCTCCTGATTTTGTGTATTAATTATTATGTGGTGGGAGGATTTTAGTTTTTTTCCTGTCTCCTTGGTATTTTGTAAGCTTCTTGTGTATTTATAGGTATTTCGTTCTTTAGGTTGGGGAAGTAGTCTATGATTTCATTGCAAATATTTTCCAGTTATTAGAACTGGAACTTTCATATTGTATTCCTATTATTATTATTAAGTTATGTATTTTCTTATAATCACAGATGTCCTGGATGTTTCGCATCAAGATATTTATAGATTTAACATGTTCTTTGACCGATAATTTCAATTTCTTCTACTGTATCTTCCACTCCTGAGATTTTCTCTTCCATCTCTTATATTCTGTTGATGATGCTTAAATCTGTTGTTTATGTTCTCATTTCTAGGTTTTTTATCTCTATGAGAACTTTAGTTTATGTTTTCTGTATTTTCTCTATTGTCCTTTTTCAGGTATTGAACAGTTCATTTCCTACTCATGTTTCATTATATTTTCCTATATTTCTTTAAGGGATTTATTAGTTTTCTTTTTAAGGGTATTCATCTGTTTGATGGAATTTCCTTGTCTTTCCTTGGTGATTTTATTTATTTCACTTTTAAAGGCTGAAATCATCTCTCTCTCTCTCTCTCTCTCTCTCTCTCTCTCTCTCTCTCTCTCTCTCTCTCTCTCTGTGTGTGTGTGTGTGTGTGTGTGTGTGTGTGTGTGTGTGTGTGATGTGCTTAACTTGTGTTAGGATATCCAGGGTTTACCATAGTGGGATTCATTTTCTAAGGTGTCATGTTACCCTGGATCTGGTTGTTTGTCTTTTTACACTGGCCTTTAGCCATCTGATTGTTTATGGATATTCTTGATATATACCAAGTATTGGGAAGGTTGGCCAAATCTGGTTGTTTTTCAGGCTGGATGGTCCTGGACAGAATATTTTTGGTCAGCTGGCCTGGATCTTCCTTGTGCTGTGGCCTGGATATTCCTTGTTTGTTGGTCCTGACGGTGGATGTTAGACAAGAGGTAAGTCACTGAAGCTCCATGGGTATTGCCCTAATCATCAGGGAAGCTTGACACACCCAAGGATACTTGGAAATTTGGGTAAGAGATGGGGGAAAGGCAAGAGAATTGGGGGAAATTATATAAACTGGATGTTTCCTGTTTGGCATCATGTTGGAGGCCAGTAGAGCAGTGGAAATATGATAGAGGTTCAGGAACAGCCTGCAGCAAGCCTAGGGTAGCTAGGTGTGCCCTAGGGGACAAGCAGGAGAAATGGGGGTAAAAATCTAACTTAGGATTTCCTTGTTCTGTGACCTTTGTGGAGGCTGGCAGAACAATGGCCAGACTCCTTTTCAATAGTTCTATCTTCTAACTGATTTTCTTTGTAAAGTCCTGGATTATATTACACTTTTCCTTCACCCTTTTATTTGTGTTTTCTTTGGCATCATACTGGCATTTATTTTTTAACCTTCTCTTTAATTTTCTTAAGCTTCATTTTAGTGTCTTGTTTAAATTCTTGTAATTTTAAGTGAAATGTATGATTGTTCTTTTAAACTCCTTGTCCTTGGGTTCATTTGTGTAATTCTCATTGCAAATATTTTTACAATATGGGTAAGTTTTTAAGAGAAGATACTGGATTGGTCTTTCATATTGCTTGATCTTTTATGATGAAATCTAGGTATTTTTATGTTAGTTCTAATATGGAATTGGAGGATCAGATTGTGGTAGAGGAATGTATGTTTTGGTAGGTTGGGCCTTGAGGTTGGAAAAGTCTTGTGTGGCATAAAATCATATGCGATGTGGAATCCTGAGTATTCTATAGGATTGGCTTCCCTGTCCAAAACTGTCCTCTGCCAAGACAGAGGTATTTTGAAACAACTCTTTGGGATACATTGAACATGGTACTATGACAGAAATTACAGCCTTACGTGCCTAAATTAAATAGTTAGAAGGATCACATGTGAATGTCTTAAATATGTCACTCCCAAATTGGAAAACCAGGAATAAACCATCTTAAAACCATGTTGATTGCAAGGAATAATAGACATAAAATATAGGTAGAAATATAGGTTATATTATGAGAGGGGATGTTGTAAGGTAAGGATGGGTCTGGAAGAAACCTAGAAACAGGTTGTTATGCTATATGGAAGGCCAAATTAGAGCTCTGAATGTGGACCTACTAAATCTTGTAGTTGACTAATGGGTCCTCTGTCACATATGATTATCCTATAATCTCTTCCATGTTGGGAAAAATACCAACAAAAATGAGGAAATTAAAAAAATCATGTCTCTCTAGAACAGCTTATACTCAACAGAACTGGGAAGTCTAGAAAAAATGTGAAATTATACAGATGCCATGTACAAAGTTAAGTCAAGTTAAACATCTAACCAGTTCCATAACATAAATAGTCGTCCTTATAACCCTCCCAACAAAATAGCCCTGCACATATGAGGGCTCTAAGTCTCTAATCTGGAAGGAGAGTGTACAGAACATTTTTGAGGCTTTACAGACAGATGATTTGGATCCAATCATAGAACTTCTATATGTCTCCAAACATTTTCATCCATAAAATCATGAAAGAAATGTTACTACAAAGTGTGTGTAACCACTCACTGTAGTGACATGCCATCCCTGTCCAAGTTAATGAACCCTGAAGCATCCGGCTGGCCCACAAGTCACCTCAGAGAAAGGAGGCTCACACGTCTGCTGTTTGCTGGCTCACTGTTGCCTCTGTGAGTTATGAAAACATAGTTAAGCAAATGATAAAAGGCTTGAACTTATATTTGCAGACATAATTTGAAAATAATCTGGAATTATGATGGCAAAAGAAAAAAGGCTTGTAAGTGGACAGGCCTGGTGGGATGCACCTTTAATCCCAGCACTCAGGAGACAAAAGCGGGTGGATCTCTGGGGGTCTAAGGATAGCGCAGTCTATACTGCAGGTTCCATGAAAGCTAGGGCTACACAGTGAGACCCTGCCTCAAAAGTAAATAAATACATAAATACATAATCTATAGGACTGAGGAGGTGGGTCAACCAGTAAAGAACTTGCTTTGCAAGCATTAGGACTGGAGGTGAATTCCCAGAAGTCATGTTGAAAACAACAAAAAAACAAAAACAAAAACAAAAAGACAAAACCAAGAGAGGTAGTAAGTTCCCTAGGACTTCCTGGCCACTAGTCTAGACTACTTGACAAGTAAATTCAAAGCCAGCAGAGACCATGTAGATGGCATCCCTAAGGTGACACTCAAGGTGTCTCTCTCCTGCACACAAGTGCACCTGTGCACGTGTACACACACACACACACACACACACACACACACACACACACACACACACACACACACACCTAATGAAAACAATACTAAAAAGACGAGAAATTTTCTGAGCCTTTAGCAAAATCCTAATTCCCTGGCTCAGCAAACCAAATCCTATATGCTTAAAGGGGAAGTTAAAATTTATTGGGAAGGGTTCTCTCTATTCAGAAAATAAGGTTCAAACAGCATCTCTCTTCAAACTATGCAACAGAGCTGTGGAGGAGCTCAAGTCAATCCACTACCAGAAGCTGTGGATTCCCTACCCTGAGCTGGTACTAGAAGGTCTTAGTTACCCCCATGTCACCAGCTGCCCAGAGTAAGCCCACAGCTGCTGGATAAACCTCCAGGACAACAGTGCTTCCTCTGAACATAAATAATAACAATTATGTGTTTCTATGCTTCACACAGCTCTCGAAACATTCTTTCTTAAGTGCTAGGCTTTCCTACACATGAACTTGTACACATGAACACACATAAATATTTTTTTAAATAAAATTTAAAAGTATTTTTCTCCTCTAAGACTTAAAAGCTTCCAGTTAGACAATCTCCCCCTGAATGTCTTTTTCATAAACATTCTAGCATTTAGATGTCAGCATTGACTACATTTGGTAGCTGATTAAATACCACAGATCATGTCCCTCCCGGGTTATGCTGTTACCCCCAGTTCCCAGTGGCCGGTTCCATTGCAGGCCTTTCTGAGCACTTAAACAGCCACGCACAACCTTTGACACTGTGACACATCTACAAAGTTCACGCTTCAAGAACCATGACCGAGTTGCAAAAGAAAACTCTCAGAAGGTTTAAAATCAGTTTACAGTTTTGTGCTGGGCCATAGCCCACTCCTCAGGTTGCAGACAACTGTACATAGACCCACTTTCCAATAACTGTGTGCTCTTCCTGGGCCAGGAAAATACAACCCCCAACAAAAGGCCACTCAGAAACCCCATCTGTACCACAAAATCCCTTTGAGGAAACTTTTTTTTTTTTTTTTTTTTTTTTTTTAACTTGAGTATTTCTTATATACAATTGAGTGTTATTCCTTTTCGGTTTCAGACAAACATCCCCTCCCCTCCCTTCCTTATGGGTGTTCCCTCCCCACCTCCCCCATTGCCGCCCTCCCCCAACAGTCTAGTTCACTGGGGTTCAGTCTTAGCAGGGACCCAGGGCTTCCCCTTCCACTGGTGTTGAGGAAACTTTTGATTCATGCTTTTAAAACTCTTTAGATAAAGGAAATAACATTCGAAATGTAAATAAGAAATACTCAAGTTAATACAAAAAAAAAAAAAAAGAACTCACACTGAATATTTTTGGAGATTGTTAGAAGAATTTGAAAGTTCTAGAACGTTTAAAAAGAAATCCACTTCTTTGGCTTTACAAAAACAAATGCCCATCAAACTTCATCAAGGAGAAAAGGAGCCAGGAGGCAAAAGTTTTTTAATGAGACTTTCTGTTTTCAGTTTCTCTGTTTTCCAGCCTAGCTGTTCACTGTCCCCCATCCTCCAGTTTGCTATGTTTTAAATCCTCTAAAGATTAGTAACGATGGCTGTTATAGTCTTTTTCTGCTGGAAAAGAAGCTTCTTTGATTAGAGCAGAGAGCCACACTTAATTGTGAATGTCCTGGTAAGGTTTTTTTTTTTTTTTTTTTGTCAACTTTAAACATACTAGAGTTATTTGGAAAAAGGAAACCTAAAATGGAAAAAAATGATTCCATCAGATTTGTCTGTAGTCAAATCCCAAGGGTATTCTCTTGATTAATGATTTATATGGGAATATCCACTTAGCTCTGTGGTGTTACGAGTGGGAAGGTGGCATTGTGTTGTTTAAGAAGACAAGCTGAGCATACCAGAAATAGCAGTGCATTAAGCATTGTTCCTCCATGGTCTCTGGAATATGTGGTTGGAGCCATGGGTGCCTCCATGTGTACTCATTGTTTGGTGGTTTAGTCCCTGGGAGCTCTGGTGGTGTCTGGTTGGTTGATATTGTTGTTCTTCCAATGGTGTAGTAAACCACTTCAGCTCCTTCAGTCTTTTCTCTGACTCCTCCTTTGGGAACCTCTTGTTCAGTCAAATATCAAAAGATCAAGTGTGAGTAAGTGTGTGGTTTTATTTCTGGGTCTTCGATTAGTTTCCATTGATCATTCTTTCTGTCTCTGTACCAATACCATGCAGTTTTTATCACTAGCTTGAGGTCAGGGATGGTGACCTCAGCTGTTCTTTTAAGATTTCTATTCACAATTCTGGATTTTTGCCTTTGCAGATGAATTTGAGAATTACTCTTTCCACGTCTTTTTACATCTGTGTTGGGATTTTGATGGGCATTATATTAGATAGGGATTCTTCTGGATAGGAAGTATCTTCCAGTTCACTGATGTTACACATTGATGATACTTGTTCTTCATTATTTGGTTTCTTGAATAAAATTGTGAGAGAAAAATTAAGCCACACGTATCTCACAACAATGATGATGAGGCAGTTGGAAGAAGAAAAAGTAAACACAAAGGTCATTTTTGATGATACCCTAAACTGGGGTATTGATACAATCTTGACTTCAACCTTGGTTTCTTTATCTTCAAGAAATTATTAAAGAAAGACTTTTTGTGAAGGCCATGGTGCAAAGATGGCTCATAACTTCTCATACTACTGAAAGAACCTCTTCATTGGGTGTGTCTAATTTGATGGAGATCCCTTTATATCTACTATTCTGAAATCCTCTGTTCAACATACTGTTCTGCCGTAACATCCTAGGACTTCAGAAGCAATGCTTAGTTGATCTCCCAAAGGAAGTAATTTACAGCACTTGCCTAATGTAGGCTCACACATACAAATAAGGAAATGGATCTTGATGGATATCTCATTCACCTTTCTCTTCACTCATGTCACCTTTCCCTTATCACTCTTTAATTAAATAAATATTATGTCAGTGTATCTTAATCCTATGCAATCTACTCACTACGTAATCTCCTGGAGAACTTGAAGGAAAGGTTAGCTTAGAAATCTCATATGTGGATAAAGTAGGCACAGATATGTTTATAGGTTGGTCTACGGTCCACTTGTGGCTGAAGAAAGACCATACAAGTTATAGACAATGGGTTTGTGAGTCACTTCCCCATATGTCTAAATCACTGTGGAAGATTATCATCACTATATTCTGACAAACAGTAATAATCAGCCTCATCCTCAGCCTGGGCGTCACGGATTGTCAGAGTGGCTGTTGTCCCTGAGCTGGACCCAGAGAATCGGTCAGAGATGCCCGAGGGCCGCTTGCTATCCTCATATATCACTGTCACGATGGACTGGTCTGGCTTTTGTTGATACCAATGAGCATATTTTTTTGATAATTCATCACCAACACAAGAGAGTGAGACAGTATTTCCCAGAGTGACTGATGCTGAAGGTGGTTGGATCAGCTCATAGCTGGTCACAGAACCTGTAAGAAAGAGCACATAGAGAGGTCAATGCATAAAGTGTCACCTCTGGACTTCTGCCTGAAATCAAAACCTAGGGTGAGCTTGAGGAGAGGGCTGAGAAATTTACCTGCATACAGAGAAATAAGAGATATTAGAAGAGAGGCCCAGGCCATGATGAAGATGCCTCTGTGCTGAGTGTCCTACAATCACTGCCCAGCTGATTCTCTGCAGGCTTCTCTTATAGCATCTGTAATCTTTTGGGGGGAGGGAATAGTTACTTATGTAAATTTATTCCATCCATAATGCTTTAAGGAGGGTTTCAGAGGTGTGGACTTTTCTAGAACATTTTCCTTTTTCATTAGGGTATTGACTATTTCTTTTCTTACAAAGCGTGTTGCTTAGAAAGTATATAATCACATGCTTTTGTAGACTCTTTATAGTCCTTTTTGTTTTATTTCAGATATGGTGACTGCTTTCTCCTATGGTGCTCCCATTACCAAAGTGGAATACCAACTCTCATGAGGATTCATTTTGTCCTTTTTTTTTCAGTGTTACCATGATCTATTTTTTTCTTTTTTAAAAAATTAAATATATTTCTTTACATACATTTCAAATATTCCCTTTCCCAGTTTCCTGTCCATAAGCCCCCATATCCTCCAACTCCCCCATACGGGTGTTCCCCCATCCAACCCCTTTACCGCTCCCCCCACATTCTGCTGTACTGGGGGGTCCCACCTTGGAAAGACCAAGGGCTTCCCCTTCTTCTGATGCCCCAACAAGGCTATTCTCTGCTACATATGCAGTTGGAGCTCTGGGTCATTCCATGTATAGTTTTTTGGTAGTGGCTTAGTCCCTGGAAGCTCTGGTTGGTTGACATTGTTGTGAACTCAAGAAGTTAGACTCCAGAGAGCCAAATAACCCTATTATAAATGGGGTACAGAGCTAAACAATATATTCTCAGCTGAGGAATATTGAATGGCCAAAAAGCACCTAAAGAAATGTTCAACATTCTTAGTCATCAGGGAAATGCAAATCAAAACAATCCTGAGATTCCACCTCATACCAGTCAGAATGGCTAAGATCAAAAACTCAGGTGACAGCAGATACTGGTGAGGATGTGGAGAAAGAGGAACATTCTCCCATTGTTGGTGGGATTGCAAATTGGTTCAAGCACTCCGGAAATCAGTCTGGAGGTTCCTCAGAAAATTGAACATTCGACTACCTGAGGAACCAGCTATACCTCCCCTGGGCATATACCTATATGTTGCTCTAACATACAACAAAGACACATGCTCCACTATGTTCATAACATCCTTATTCATAATAACCATAAGCTGGAATGAACCCAGAAACCCTTCAACAGAGGAATGGATTAAGAAAAATGTAGTACATCTACACAATGGAGTACTACTCAGCTATCAAAAACTTGAATGACTTCATGAAATTCATAGGCAAATGGAATGAACTAGAAAATACCATTCTGAATGAGGTAACCCAATCACAGAAAAACATACTCGGTATGCACTCATTGATACAGTAGATATTAGCCAAAAGCTCGAATTACCCAAGATGAAATCCACAGACCACAGGAAGCTCAAGAAGAAGGATGATCAAAATTCAGATACTCCCACTCCTTCTTAAAAGAGGGAAAATATCCATAGGAGGGGACATGGAAGCAAAGTTTAGAGCAGCAAGTCAAGGAATGACCATTCAGAGCCTACCCCAGATGTGGCCCATATATATACAGCAACCAAACTAGATAAGATTGATGAAGCTAACAGTGCATGCTGACAGGAACTAGATACAGATCTCTCCTGAGAGACCCAGAGCATGTCTAATACAGAAGTCAATGCTAGCAGCAAACCACCAACTGAGAACAGGACTCCCTTGAGGGGAATTAGAGGAAGGATCGAAAGAGCTTAAGGAGCTTGCAACCCCATTAGAACAACAACATGATCTATTTTAAGGTACACATTGAGAATCTAATTCACCAGACCTACCAAACAAATACCTTTCAGTTTTTCTTTGTTCTGTCAAGGTCATTAGGCATAGAGTTGTACAGACTTTGTCCAGAGGTGAAGGACTCACCTCTCTGTGATTGACTAAGAGAAATACTCATTATCAGAGTTGTGATCTGAAGCAGCATGAGCATTCACACCATTCTTCAGATCTAAAGAGGCTCATTCTGCAACAGACAGTGTCCCTATCCTGGTCTGAGACTACATGTGAGCACAGCCTGCCATAAGATGTTTGTAGGAAGTGGAAATGGAATAGTGGTTGAGATTTAAAGAAAATGCTCAGGCAGGTGGAGAGCAAGAAACTGTTGGACTGATTATAGAGTAGGAAAAATCATAAGCAGCCATTTTTCTGTAAAAAGCACAGAGAACCCATGCTCTCACACTGAGTATCTATCTAGAGTGCTCAAACATCAGGGTGAATCTCCAGGGACTCCATGAAGAAAGTTGCCCAGGATGGTTGCTGGAACCAGGCTACTCTCATGGATTTCTTTGCTGTTTTCCATATATGTGCCAGTGTTCTTTGGTTTTATAATATAAATCTGATCGAATTTAAGCACTACCGTTCAGATCATGGAATGGATTCTCTGGTTTGACGTGTCTTTGAGCTCCAGGGTTGCCATCTACAGAGAACCCTGGCTCGTCCTTACTGCAGCTCTGTCACCCCCTGCTGACCTTAGGACTCATAGCAGGAACTTCTGTCTCAGTTGACCACAGCACACAAGAGTTAACAATGTGGGGTGAAGGGGGGAGGGATTCCAGTTTGATTCTACCAGGTGCACCCACACTGGCATGTTTAGTACAGGACAGTGAGGAGAGAGTCACGTTGTTCAAGGAGGTGTGTCAGGGACAATCTCTGTGTGGACAATCAGGTGTGGGACAATCCAGCACTAATCTCTGTGGTGCTGTGTTTTATCTCATGTTTAGTCAAAGGAACTTCATCTATAAGTGAATTAAAAATATGAATTAGAAAATTACCAGAACTTAAATACATAAATCAATCCTAGATCTTAAGTTGTTTAAGCTAAAGTTAGAGCCATTGTCATCTCACTGAGAACTGGTCAACAATTGTTGTGTCCAAATAACACCATCATTTACATCCGTTACTATCACTGTTATATCATACATTTCACAGTTCAGTCAGGAATTCCACATGTGTCTTTTCATAAAACCAGTATTTCCCTATTTTGCTATTTAAGAAGGCCTGCTCCTACCAAAGGGAAAATATACTCTCTTTGAATTCCTATCCCTGGATTCTCAAAGAAGAAATACCTTCCAGGGGCTTCCAGGTCCCCCTACCAAAGCCAGGTCCTGTAAGGGTAGTATAATGGTTGCTTCTTTTTTTACTGTAGCATACTAGAGTTTCAGAGTCCTGAAAAACCTCGAAACTAGGGGTGGAGGATGGTATAAGCACCTGTAAATGTTGCATGCTCCAGGAGAAAGGAAACAGATTCTGAGGTCTGCAGGCAGTGGTGTGGGTACCCCAGATGTCTGCCTCTTAGACAGGCATTAAAGGAACCCAGTTCTGACTCATAGTCCCAAGGGTTTGTGTCAGTTAGACAAGTGAGTTGGACTGAAGACTACTATTAATGTGCATCTCTGATCTAGGCCAGGACTGCCTTTCAAGTTCACCAACACAGAAGAGGGAATAATTTAACTGTGGCCATAGAATTCAGAAGACACATTCATAGTTTTAATGAGGAATAATGAGTAAATTTACCACAAATTAAATGGTCATTTTAATTACTATTTTTATTGAAATTATGAGTCATTTATTATTTATTTAGCTGCATATAAGCATAACAGTAGTAAATCAATAAATTTTCATGTAATAGGCATTTCAATTTTACTTTATTATTTTTTGTGCATATTGCACATAAGCATAATATTTATATTATTTTACCTTAATTTCTTCCCCCTTAACTTCTAATTTCCCTGACTCCTTAAATTGATGACCTCTTTTATAACTATTGCTATATACACACATATATTTATAAAACCCTTTGAGTCTATTTAGTGTTGCCCTTTAGTTTCATTTAGTTTCTTCCTTTCCTCCCTCCAAATACTCCCAGATAACACTCTTTGATCTCCTTCAATTTCATCTTCCTCTTCTTCTTACTCTTCTTCTTTTGCTAACTGCTGTTACCTGCATATTTATAAAGACATTTATATCCCTCAGTATAACTTGTTCAATTTGCATATTGCTGTGTATGCATTTTTAGAGGTTAAAATTTGGCTGGACAATTAGTTGTTGTGCTCTTTACTCGGAAAGACCACCTCTCACGCTCCCAGCTATCTTTAGTTGCCAATATTTCTCTTTATAGAATTCAGGTCCTCGTGGGTTATTTCCCATACATTTTGGCACATCTATTGGTATTGTTCTTGTTCAGATCACATTTATGATATCATGTTGTTGATACTCTATGGGAGGATTTTTTGATATTACTAGGAGACACAGTTTCACATCAATTTTTCTGATATTCTTATCTTATAATCTGTCTAAATTTCCTTCCATAATGTTCTTTGAACTTTAAGTGATGAAGTCATTTATTGATGTTGCCACTAGGAGTGCATTCCATGACTCTGTATTTTGACTGATCGTGATATTTTGTAGTGGTCTCTCCCTGTTGTAAAGATAAGTTTCCTTGATGAGGGGAGAAATTTACATTCATCTGTGGGCATAAAGATAAATGTTGATAAATTGTTGTTAAGGATTATATTTATTGGGTCAGTAAATTTGTGGCTGTATATTCTCCTCCAACTATTCACAAGCACTGAGTTCTTAGCCCAGTTTCCAGTACCAGGCACAGCCTATCATTTACTGAATAGGTTTGAAATGATATTAGAGAGGTATTGGTTACTCCCAATGTATATGTGCCACTACTGCATCCATAGGGTCATTGTGATGTGCTGGTCTTGATGTAGTTCATAAGTGTCATAGCTGCATCAGACTGTTGGTCGTATCACTCCTTTGAAAGTCTGCATGTCGACTTTTGGTTGGACCATGCATTTTTGCATCAGAGAAGGGCAAGTTAGATCAGTGCTGGCTTGGATCCTCTGCAGCCTCCTGAACCTGTTTTGCAGTGCATAATGTCCTCAGTCATATTCTTACACCTCTGTAGTCTAACCAAGGGCAATAACAATTAACTGTATATTTACGGAGTCTTTTGGGAATCATTGCTGACAACTCAAAAGAGGGCTTCTCATGTGTATTGGAATTTTCACATTATTTTGAGAATTTTCTATTCAGAACTATAGTCCATTTATTATAGGAGTCTTTGGTTTTCAAACTCTTCACACATTCTGAATGTGAATCATCTGTCAGGAGTATAGCTCGTGAATATTCTCTTCAAATCTGTACGCTTACTTTTCACTTAGTTAACTGATTTCTTTTTTCATATTTCTAAAAATAAGTTGATTATCTTATTTATTTACATCCCAAATGTTTCCCTACCCCTAGACTCCCCTCCTAGAGTTCCACCTCCCATCTATCCTCTGCTTCATATCTGTCAGGATGCCACCCCCAGGAATCCCCTTTCCCTGGGGCATCAGGCCTCTTCAGGATTAGTTGCACCTTCTCCCACTAAGGACAGACATGGTTTTCCTCTACTACATATGTGCCTCAGAAAGCCTGTGTATACTCTTTGGTTGGTAGCTTAGTCTGGGAAACCACAGCGGTGGATGTTAGTTGATACTGTTCATCTTGTAGGGCTTACTAACCCCTACAATTCCTCCAATTCTTCCCCTAATTCTTCCATAGGGGACCCTGACCCCATTTCAATGGTTTGGCTGTCAGTATGTACATCTGTCTCTGGCAGTTGCTGGTATAGTTTCTCAGAGGTCAGAATTCTATGGTCTTGTCTACAAACAATATTTGTCCTTTTGAACTCCTTTAGTTATTTTATTGTTCTATGAGAATTTCAAATACTGCAGAGAAAAGATTCAGAAAGAGTTGTTAGCCTTGCCTTGTCCTTGATTTTAGTGGTATTGTTTAAGTTTATCTCCGTTTAGTTTGGTATTCACTGTAGATTTGGTGTATATTGTCTCTATTTTGTTTAATTACTGCCTTGTATCTCTGATCTCTCCATGTGGTTTAACATGGATTTTGTAAGATAGTTTTCATCATCTAATGAGAAGATCTTGTGATATTTCTTTGAGTTTCTTAATATAGTGGATATTGTTGAGGCATTGTCATGTATTGAACTACCCCTACTTTCCTGAAATGAAGCCTACTTGATCATGGTGAAAGATGTATTGGATGAGACTTCGGATTCGGTTTGTGAGAATTTTATTGAGTATTTTTGCATCCATGCTCATAACTGAACTTGATTTAATTTTCTTGCTTTATTGGGTTTTTATTATATGGCACGGGAACTGTCACTCTGTAGAATGAATGAGGTAGTGTGCTCCTTTTGTTTCTATTTTTTGGCATAGTTTGAAAAGGTTGATGTGTATTGGTGTTAGCTGTTCTTTCAAATTCAAGTAGAATTCTGCACTAAAACTATGTGGTCCTGCTCTTTTTATGGTTGGAAGTTTTATGTTTGTTTGTTTGTTTGTTTGTCTGCTTCTATTTCCTTATGGGTTTTGGAACTGTATGGAAACAATGCCTCACCTTGATTTAGCTTTGTTATGTGGTACTTGTTTTTTTTTCCATCTTTATTAACTTGGGCATTTCTAATTTACATTTCAATTGTTATTCCCTTTCCTGGTTTCCAGGCCAACATCCCCCTAAGCTCTCCCACTTCCTTTAAATATGGGTGTTCCCCTCCCCATCCTCCCCCCATTGCCACCCTCCCCCCAACAATCTAGTTTACTGGGGGTTCAGTCTTAGCAGGACCCAGGGCTTCCCCTTCAACTGGTGCTCTTACTAGAATATTCATTGCTTCCTATAAGGTCAGAGTCCAGGGTCAGTCCATGTATAGTCTTTAGGTAGTGGCTTAGTCCCTGGAAGCTCTGGTTGCTTGGCATTGTTGTTCATAAGGGGTCTCGAGCCCCTTCAAGCTCTTCCAGTTCTTTCTCTGATTCCTTCAACGGGGGTCCTATTCTCAGTTCAATGGTTTGCTGCTGGCATTCGCCTCTGTATTTGCTGTATTCTGGCTGTGTCTCTCAGGAGAGATCTATATCCGGCTCCTGTTGGCCTGCACTTCTTTGCTTCATCCATCTGGTCTAATTGGATGGCTGTATATGTATGTGGGGCAGGCTCTGAATGGGTGTTCCTTCTGTGTCTGTTTTAATCTTTGCCTCTCTATTCCCTGCCAAGGGTATTCTTGTTCCCCTTTTAAGGAAGGAGTGAAGCATTAACATTTAGGTCATCCGTCTTGAGTTTCATTTGTTCTAGGCATCTAGGGTAATTCAATCATTTGGGCTAATAGCCACTTATCAATGAGTGCATACCATGTGTGTTTTTCTGTGATTGGGTTACCTCACTCAGGATGATATTTTCCAGTTCCGACCATTTGCCTACGAATTTCGTAAAGTCGTTGTTTTTGATAGCTGAGTAATATTCCATTGTGTAGATGTACCACATTTTCTGTATCCATTCCTCTGTTGAAGGGCATCTGGGTTCTTTCCAGCTTCTGGCTATTATAAATAAGGCTGCTATGAAAATAGTGGAGCACGTATCTTTTTTTATATGTTGGGGCATCTTTTGGGTATATGCCCAGGAGAGGTATAGCTGGATCCTCAGGCAGTTCAATGTCCAGTTTTCTGAGGAACCTCCAGACTGATTTCCAGAATGGTTGTACCAGTCTGCAATCCCACCAACAATGGAGGAGTGTTCCTCTTTCTCCACATCCTCGTCAGCATTTTCTGTCCCCTGAGTTTTTGATCTTAGCCATTCTAACTGGTGTGAGGTGAAATCTCAGGGTTGTTTTGATTTGCATTTCCCTTATGACTAAAGATGTTGAACATTTCTTTAGGTGTTTCTCAGCCATTTGGCATTCCTCAGCTGTGAATTCGTTGTTTAGCTCTGAACCCCATTTTTTAATAGGGTTATTTGTCTCCCTGCGGTCTAACTTCTTGAGTTCTTTGTATATTTTGGATATAAGGCCTCTATCTGTTGTAGGATTGGTAAAGATCTTTTCCCAATCTGTTGGTTGCCGTTTTGTCCTAATCACAGTGTCCTTTGCCTTACAGAAGCTTTGCAGTTTTATGAGATCCCATTTGTCGATTCTTGATCTTAGAGCATAAGCCATTGGTGTTTTGTTCAGGAACTTTTTTCCAGTGCCCATGTGTTCGAGACTCTTCTCCACTTTTTCTTCTACTAGTTTGAGTGTATCTGGTTTGATGTGGAGGTCCTTGATCCACTTGGACTTAAGCTTTGTACAGGGTGATAAGCATGGATTGATCTGCATTCTTCTACATGTTGACCTCCAGTTGAACCAGCACCATTTGCTGAAAATGCTACCTTTTTTCCATTTGATGGTTTTGGCTCCTTTGTCAAAAATCAAGTGCCCATAGGTGTGTGGGTTCATCTCTAGGTCTTCAATTCTGTTCCATTGATCTATCTGTCTGTCTCTGTACCAATACCATGCAGTTTTTATCACTATTGCTCTGTAATACTGCTTGAGTTCAGGGATAGTGATTCCCCCAGAAGTCCTTTTATTGTTGAGGATAGTTTTAGCTATCCTGGGTTTTTTGTTATTCCAGATGAATTTGCAAATCGTTCTGTCTAACTCTTTGAAGAATTGGATTGGTATTTTGATGGGGATTGCATTGAATCTGTAGATCGCTTTTGGTAGAATGGCCATTTTTACTATATTAATCCTGCCAATCCATGAGCATGGGAGATCTTTCCATCTTCTGAGGTCTTCTTCAATTTCTTTCTTCAGAGTCTTGAAGTTCTTATTGTACAGATCTTTTACTTGCTTAGTTAAAGTCACACCGAGGTACTTTATATTATTTGGGTCTATTATGAAGGGTGTCGTTTCCCTAATCTCTTTCTCGGCTTGTTTCTCTTTGTTCAAAGGAAGGCTACTGATTTATTTGAGTTAATTTTATACCCAGTCACTTTGCTGAAGGTGTTTTTCAGGTTTAGTAGTTCTCTGGTGGAACTTTTGGGATCACTTAAATATACTATCATATCATCTGCAAATAGTGATATTTTGACTTCTTCTTTTCCGATCTGTATCCCCTTGACCTCCTTTTGTTGTCTGATTGCTCTGGCTAGAACTTCAAGAACTATATTGAATAAGTAGGGAGAGAGTGGGCAGCCTTGTCTAGTCCCTGATTTTAGTGGGATTGCTTCAAGTTTCTCTCCATTTAGTTTAATGTTAGCAACTGGTTTGCTGTATATGGCTTTTACTATGTTTAGGTATGGGCCTTGAATTCCTATTCTTTCCAGGACTTTTATCATGAAGGGGTGTTGAATTTTGTCAAATGCTTTCTCAGCATCTAATGAAATGATCATGTGGTTTTGTTCTTTCAGTTTGTTTATATAATGGATCACGTTGATGGTTTTCCGAATATTAAACCATCCCTGCATGCCTGGGATGAAACCTACTTGATCATGCTGGATGATTGTTTTGATTCGGTTTGCCAGAATTTTATTGAGTATTTTTGCATCGATATTCATAAGGGAAATTGTTCTGAACTTCTCTTTCTTTGTTAGGTCTTTGTGTGGTTTAGGTATAAGAATAATTGTGGCTTCATAGAAGGAATTCGTTAGTGCTCCATCTGTTTCAATTTTGTGGAATAGTTTGGATAATATTGGTATGAGGTCTTCTATGAAGGTCTGATAGAATTCTGCACTAAACCCGTCTGGACCTGGGCTCTTTTTGGTTTGGAGACCTTTAATGACTGGTTCTATTTCTTTAGGAGTTATGGGGTTGTTTAACTGGTTTATCTGTTCCTGATTTAACTTCGGTACCTGGTATCTGTCTAGGAAATTGTCCATTTCCTGCAGATTTTCAAGTTTTGTTGAATATAGGCTTTTATAGTAAGATCTGATGATTTTTTGAATTTCCTCTGAATCTGTAGTTTTGTCTCCCTTTTCATTTCTGATTTTGTTAATTTGAACACACTCTCTGTGTCCTCTCGTTCGTCTGGCTAAGGGTTTATCTATCTTGTTGATTTTCTCAAAGAACCAACTTTTGGTTCTGTTGATTCTTTCTATGGTCCTTTTTGTTTCTACTTGGTTGATTTCAGCTCTGAGTTTGATTATTTCCTGCCTTCTACTCCTCCTGGGTGTATTTGCTTCTTTTTGTTCTAGAGCTTTTAGGTGTGCTGTCAAGCTGCTGACATATGCTCTCTCCTGTTTCTTTCTGCAGGCACTCAGCGCTATGAGTTTTCCTCTTAGCACAGCTTTCTTCGTGTCCCATAAGTTTGGGTATGTTGTACCTTCATTTTCATTAAATTCTAAGAAGTCTTTCATTTCTTTCTTTATTTCTTCCTTGACCAGGTTATCATTGAGTAGAGCATTGTTCAATTTCAACGTATATGTGGGCGTTCTTCCCTTATTGCTATTGAAGACCAGCTTTAGGCCGTGGTGATCTGATAGTATGCATGGGATCATTTCTAGGCCTGTTTTTTGACCTATTATATGGTCAATTTTGGAGAAACTACCATGAGGAGCTGAGAAGAAGGTATATCCTTTTGCTTTAGCATAGAATGTTCTATAAATATCTGTTAAGTCCATTTGGCTCATGACTTCTCTTAGTCTGTTGATGCCATGTATTCTTGGTTTCTGTTGCTTGAGTTCCTTTCCTTGCCTCTCACCATCAGGTTGTCTCTGGTATTACCTTATTTTGCTATTTCTTACAGTGCCTAGACTGTCCTATAGGCCTGTGTGTCAGGAGTGCTGTAGATCTGTTTTCCTGCTTTTTTCGTTTTTTTTTTTTTTTTTCAGCCAGATATAGGAACAGAGTGTTCTGCTTTCAGGCGTTTGTTTTTCCTGTTACTGGTCTTCAGCTGTTCCTGTGGGCGTGTGTCCTGTTTCCACCAGACATGTCTCCTGGAGCAGAAAATTGGTCTTACCTCTGGTCTCTTGTCTGAGTTGCTCCTCGGTGCTGGATTTCAGCTCTTCATGAGGGCAGCAACCAGAAGGGCCTACCCTGCCTCTTTTTGGGTCCCTGTGCCCAGGGTGCCCAGATGGCACTAGGCATCTTACTCTAGAGTCAGAAATGTGGGCAGAGTGTGTCCCAGGCATGTCTGTCCCTCTGAAGGTCTACCTTTTCCTCCCCCAGGATTTGGGTGCAGGGAGCTCTTTGTGTCACTTCAGATCCAGGTGCAGTCTAGACCGCAGCACTCCTTCAGCTTGAGTGCCCCTACCTTCCTGTTCCCATAGGCCCTATACACTTTCCTCTTGGGCCAGGGATGTGGACAAGGGTGGGCAGTACTGGAAGTCTCTCCTGCCCTGCAGTCTCATGAGTGTCCACCTCTCTGGGTGATGTGCTCTCTCTCCCATGGGGTTTGGGAACAGGGAGCTGTGGGCCGGGATCAGCGAGGTTTGGGCTCCAGCTAGAAACCACAAGTGTCCGATCCCACAGGAATTTTGCCTTTGTGAGTCCTGAGTTCACCAGGCAGGTCACTTTGAGCAGAAAAATTTTTCTTACCTCTGGTCTCGGGCCTGAAGTCACTCCTCGGGGTTGGGTTTCAGCTCTCCATGAGGGCAGCAACCAGAAGCCTGGTTTATAACTTCTATCAGCTTCTCTATGTCTCTGTTTAGTTTCTGTTTACATGATATGTCGCACCAAGGTATTTTATATTTTTTGTAACTGTTGTGAAGGCTGTCATTCCCTAATTTACTTCTCAGCCTGTTTATCCTTTGAATAGTGTAAGGCTACTGGTAAGTTTTAATTCATATTATATCCAACCACATTGCTTAAGTTGTTTTTCAGGTTTAGGTATTTTCTATTGAAATTTTTGGGCTCACTTAAGTATACTATCTTATCATTTGCAAATAGTTATATTTTGACTTCTCCCTTTCCAATTTGGATTCCTTTTGATCTCTTTTTGTTTTCTAATTGCTCTGGCTAGAAATTTGAGTACTATATTGAATAAGTAGGGAGAGAATGAACTACCTTGTTACTGCCTGATTTTATTGGAATTGCTTCAACTTTCTCTTTATTTAATTTGATGATGACTACTGGTTTGCTGTATGTTGCTTTTACCATGTGCATTTATCAGTCTTGATTTTCTTTTTGTAGTATTTTCTGTTGTGTTAGATTTGTGGAGGAATGTTGTTCAATTTTATATTTCTCTGGGACTATCTTGTTTTCTCTCTCTACCCTGATTGCAAATTTGCTGGGTATAAGTCTATGTTGTCATATGCAGTTTCTTCAAGGTTGTAAGACACCTGTTCATTCCCTTCTTGGTTTTAGATTCTTTGTTGAGAATTCTGGTGTAATTATGATAGCCTTGACTTTGGATGTTATGTTGCCTTTTGCTCTTAGAGCTTTTAATAGTCTTTCTTTGTTCTCCTGATTGTTATTGGTGGAAGCATTTTAAGTTTTTTCCTATCTCCTTGGTATTTAGTAAGCTTCTCATGTATTTATAGGCATTTTGTTCTTTAGGTTGAAGAAGTATTCTTTGATTTCATTGCAAATATTTTCTGGTTATTAGAACTGGAACTTTCATATCCTTGTATTCCTATTATTATTAAGTCATGTATTCTTATAATCACAGATTTCCTGGTTATTTTTCATGGATATTCTGAGAAGTCCGAGGAGACTACCCTCTGCCCACAGTCCAGACCCAGGAGAGAATTGCATAGTGCCAAGTGTGCCCTCTGGCTGCAAGGACCTACACGAGCAATCAGGGACAGGACCCTTTGATTCCTGCCTGCTCCTAGAGCTGAAAGACAGTCTACAGAAGTGCCAACACACCTGAAATCAGAGCACCTGTTCTCAGGAAAGGCTGAAGGAAAACAGGAAAACAGTTCTACAGGAGTGCTGACACAGAGGCCTACAGCAGGGTCAAGTCACTCTTAGAAACAGCAAGACAAGCAAACACCAGAGACAACCCAATGGCTAGAGGCAAGCACAGGAAATTAAGCAAAAGAAACCAAGACTATTGGCATCATCAGAGCCCAGTTCTTCCACCAAAGAAAATACTGGATATCTAAACACACCAGAAAAGCAAGATTTAGATTTAAAATCACATTTCTTGTTAATGATGGAGGACTTTAAGAAAGATATAAAGAACTCCCTTAGAGAAATATAGGAAAACAAAAGTAAACAAGTAGAAGCCCTTAGAGAAGAAACACAAAAATCCCTGAAAGAATTACAGGAAAACACAACCAAACAAATTGGAAATGGAAATAGAAACAATAAAGACATCACAAAGGGAAACAACCCTGGATATAGAAAACCAAAGGAAGAGACAAGGAGCCATAGATGCAAGCATCACCAACAGAATACAAGAGATCGAAGAGAGAATCTCAGGGGCAGAAGGTACCATAGAAAACATTGACACAACTGTCAAAAATAATGTAAAACACAAAAAGCTCGTAGCCCAAAACATACAGGAAATCCAGGACACAATGAGAAGATCGAACCTAAGGATAATTGGTATAGAAGAAATTGAAGACTCCCAACTTAAAGGGTCAGTAAATATATTCAACAAAATTATAGAAGAAAACTTCCCTAACCTAAAGTAAGAGATGCCCATAAACATACAAGAAGCCTCCAAACTCCAAAGTAGATTGGACCAGAAGAGAAATTCTGCCCTTCATATAATAGTTAAAATACCAAATGCACAAAACAAACAAAGAATTTTAAAAGCAGTGAGGGAAAATGATCAAGTGACTTATAAAGGCAGACCCATAAGAATTACACCAGACTTCTCACCAGAGACTATGAAAGCCAGAAGATCTTGAATATATGTCATACAGACCCTAAGAGAACACAAATGCCAGCCCAAGTTACTGTATCCAACAATACTTTCACTTGACATAGACGGAGAAAAAAAATTCCATGAGGAAACCAAATTTACACAATATCTTTCTACAAATCCAGTCCTACAAAGGATAATAGATGGAAAACTCCAATACAAGGAGTGAAACTACACTGTACAGAATGCAACAATATAATTTCCTTGCAATGAAACCAAAAGAGAAACAAAAAAACATAATTCCACCTCTAACAATGAAAATAACAAGAAGCAACAATATCTGTTCCTTAATATCTCCCAACATCAATGGACCCAATTCCCCAAATAAGAAGACATAGACTAACAGAATGGATACATAAATAGGAACCAACATTTTGCTGCATGCAGGAAACACACCTCAGAGAAAAAGACAGACACTACCTCAGAGTAAATTGCTGGAAAACAGCTTTCCAAGCCAATGGCTTGAAGAAACAAGCTGGAGTTGCCATTCTAATATTAAATAAAATTGACTTTCAACCAAAAGTCACTAAAAAAGATAAGGAAGGACACTTCATATCCATCAAAGGAAAAATCCACCAAGATGAACTATCAATCCTAAATATCTATGCTCCAAATGCAAGGGCACCTACATTCATAAAAGTAACCTTACTAAAGCTCAAAGCACACATTGTACCTCACACGATAATAGTAGGAGCTTTGAATACCCCACTCTCATCGCTGCACAGATCATGGAAACAGAAATTAAACAGAGTCATAGAGAAACTAACAGAAATTATGAACCAAATGGATTTAACAGATTATTTATAGAACATTCCACCCTAAAACAAAACGATATACCTTCTTCTCAGCAGCTCATGGAACTTTCTCCAAAACTGACCACAAAACAGGCCCCAACAGATACAGGAAGATAGAAATAATCCTATGCATCCTGTCAAATAATCACGCATTAAGACTGGTCTTCAA
Source organism: Rattus rattus (assembly GCF_011064425.1). NCBI lineage: Eukaryota > Metazoa > Chordata > Mammalia > Rodentia > Muridae > Rattus > Rattus rattus. Next base: position 12,306,088 of record NC_046157.1, read on the forward strand.
TAACAACAATAATGACAGTAAGCCCACATATACATGGAAGTTGAACAATGCTCTACTGAATGACAACTTGGTCAAGGAAGAAATAAAGACATTAAAGACTTCTTAGAATTTAATGAAAATGAAGATACAACTTCCCAATCTTCTGGGACACAATGAAAGCAGTACTAAGAGTAAAAGTCATAGCTCTGAGTTTCTTTCTGAAGAAAGAAACAGGAGAGAGCATATACCAGCACTTGACCGCATACGTTAAAGCTCTAGAACAAAAATAAATAAATAAACCCAAGAGGAGTAGAAGGCAGGAAATAATCAAACTCAGTGCTGAAATAAACCAAGTAGAAATGCAAAGGACTATACAAAGCATCAAGAAAACCAGCAACTGGTGCTTTGAGAAAATCAACAAGATAAATAAACCCTTAGCGAGACTAACCAGAGATCACAGAGAGTGTATCCAAATTAACAAAATCAGAAATGAAAAGTAAGACATAACAACAGAATCTGAAGAAATTAAATAAAATCATCAGATCCTACTACAAAAGACTATATTCACCAAAACTGGAAAATCTGTAAGAAACGGACAATTTTCTGGACAGATACCAGGTACCAAAGTTAAATCAGAAACAAATAAACCATATAATCAACCCCATAACACCTAAAGGAATAGAAGTAGTTATTAAAAGTCTCCCAACCAAAAAGAGCCCAAGTCCAGATGGGTTCATTGCAGAATTCTATCACCTTCAGAGAAGACCTCATACCAATACTATCCAAATTATTCTACACAATAGAAACAGACAGAGCAATATACCAAATTCCTTCTATGAAGCCACAATTACTCTTATACCGAAACCACACGAAGACCCAACAGAGAAAGACAACTTCAGACCAATTTCCTTATGAATATCAATGTAAAAATACTCAATAAAATTCCTGCAAACCAAATCCAAGAACACATTAAAATGATCATCCAACGTGATCAAGTAGTCTTCATCCCAGGAATGCAGGGATGGTTTAACACACAAAAATCCATCAATGTAATCCAATATAGAAACAAACTCAAAGATAAGAACCACATGATCCTTACATTAGATATTGACAAAGCATTTGACAAAATTCAACACCCCTTCATGATAGAAGTCCTGGAAAGATCAGGAATTCAAGGCCCATAGCTTAGCACAGCACAATCAATGTACAGCAAACCAGTCAGTAACATCAAACTATAGGGAGAGAAACTTGAAGCAATCCCACTAAAATCAGGGACTAGAGAAGGCTGCCCTACTTATTCAATATAGTACTTGAAGTCCTAACCAGAGTAATCAGACAGTGAAAGGCAATCAAAGGGGTACAAATTGGAAGGAAATCAAAATATCACTATTGGCAGATGATATGATAGTGTACTTAAGTGACCACAAAAGTTCCACCAGTGAACCACATAACCTGATAAACAACTTCAGTAAAACGTTGGGGTATAAAATTAACTCAAACAAATCAGTAGCCTTCCTCTACTCAAAGGATAAACAGGCTGAGAAGGAAATGAAGGAAATGCCACCCTTCACAATAGTCCCAAATAATACAAAATATCTTTGTGTGACTTTAACCAAGCAAGTGAAAGATCTGTATGATAAAAGCTTCAAGTCTCTGAAGAAAGTAATTGAGGAAGCTCTCAGAAGATGGAAAGATCTTCCATGCTCATGGATTGGCAAGATTAATATAGTAAAGATGGCCATTTTGCCAAAAGCAATCTACAGATTCAATGCAATCCCCATCAAAATACCAATCCAATTCTTCAGAGACTTAGACAGAACAATTTGCAAATTCATCTGGAATAACAAACACCCAGGATAGCTAAAACTATCCTCAACAATAAAAGGACTTCAGGGGGATTCCCTGACTTCAAGCAGTATTATAGATCAATAGTCATAAAAACTGTATGGTATTAGTACAGAGACAGGCAGGTAGATCAATGGAATAGAATTGAAGACCCAGAAATGAACCCACACACCTATAGTCACTTGATCTTTGATAAAGGAGGTAAAACCATTCAATGGAAAAAAGATAGCATTTTCAACAAATGGTGCTTGTTCAACTGGATGTCAGCATTCAGAAGATTGAAAATTGATTCATTCTTATCACCATGTAGGAAGCTTAAGTAAAGTGGATCAAGGACCTCCACATCAAACCTGATATACTCAAATTGATAGAAGAAAAAATGGGAAAAAGTCTCAAATGCATGGTCACTGGGGAAAATTTCCTGAACAAAACACTAATGGCTCATGCGCTAAGTTCAGTATCAACAAATGGGACCACATAAAACTGCAAAGCTTTTGTAAAGCAAAAGACACTGCCATTGAGACAAAATAGCAACCAATGGATTGGGAAGAGTTCTTTACCAATCCTACATCTGATAGAGGTCTAATATCTAAAATATAGAAAGAATTCAAGAAGTTAGACTCTAGAGAGTCTAATAATCCTACTAAAAATTGGGTACAGAGTCAAACAAAACATTCTCAGCTGAGGTTTGTCGAATGTCCAAAAAGAACCTAAAGAAATATTCAACATCCTTAGTTATCAGGGAGATGCAAATCAAAACAACCCTGTGATTCCACCTCACACCAGAATGGTTAAGATAAAAAATTCAGGTGACAGCAGATGCTGGCGAGGATGTGGAGAAAGAGGAACACTCCTCCATTGTTGGTGGGATTGCAAACTGGTACAACCACTCTGGAATTCAGTCTGGATGTTCCTCAGAAAATTGGACATTGCACTACCTGAGGACCCAGCTATACCTCTCTTGGGCATATACCCAAATGATGCTCCAACATACAACAAAGACACATGCTCCACTATGTTCATAGCAGCCTTATTTATAATAGCCAGAATGCTGGAAAGAACCCAGATGCCCTTCAACAGGGGAATGGATACAGAAAATGTGGTACATCTACACAGTGGAATACTACTCTGCTATGAAAAACAATGACCTTATGAAATTCATAGGCATATGGATGGAAGTGGAAAATATCATCCTATGTGAGGTAACCCAATCACATAAAAGCACACATGGTATACACTCATTGATAAGTGGATATTAGCCCAAATGCTTGAATTACCCTAGATGCACAGAACACATGAAACTCAAGAAGGATGTTCGAAGTGCGAATGCTTCACTCCTTCTTTAAAAGGGGAACAAGAATACCCTAGGGAGGGAATAGGAAGGCAACGTTTACAACAGAGGCTCAAGGAACACCCATTCAGAACCTGCCCCACATGTGGCCCATACATATACAGCCACCCAATTGGATAAGATGGATGAAACAAAGAAGTGCAGGCTGACAGGAACCGGATGTAGATGTGTCCTGAGAGATATATCCAGACCATGTCCAGTAAAGAGGTCAATGCTAGCAGCAAACTACTGAATTGAGAAGAGGACCCACTTGGGGAGTATTAGAGGAAATGTTGAAAGAATCGAAGGAGCTTGCTACCCTATAAAAACAACAATGCCAACCAACCACATCTTCCAGAGACTAAACCACTATGGAAAGATTATACATGGACTGACCCAGGGCTCCAACTGCATATGTAGCAGATAATGGCCTTGTTGGGGCACCAGTGGAGGGGAAGTACTTGGTTCTGCCAAGATTGAAACCCCCAGTGCAGGGTAATATGGGGGGATCAATAATGGGGATACATAGGGGGAATACCCATATGGGGGAGGGTGACGAGAGGGAATGTGCACTTATGGCAGCAAACCAGGAAGGGAAATAACGTTTAAAATATAAGCAAAGAAATATATCTAATAAAAAATAAAAAAGCAAAGAAAACTGATTAAATGATGTCAGCTTTCTTGATGTCCCCCATTTTATTTTGTTGTGTTGAAGTATAATTTTTTCTTTCTTTTTTAAATTTTATTTTTCCTGGATATTTTATGTATTTGCATTTCAAATGTTATACCCCTTTCCCCCTCTTTTATACCTGCTCCCTTCTCCACATGCTACTATTAGGATGCACCCACAGCCACCCACCCACTCCAACCTCAACACCCTGGCATCACTCTACGTTGGTGAAAGAAGCCTTACCAGGAAAACGGCCTTTTTCTCCTATTGATATTGGAGAATGCCTTCCTCTGCCACATATGTGGCTGGAGCCATGGGTCCTTCCATGTGTACTCATTTGTTGGTGGTTTAGTCCCTGGGAGCTCTGGTGGGGTCTGGTTGGTTGACATTGTTGTTCTTCCAATGGTGTTGCAAACCTCTTCAGCTCCTTCAGTCTTTTCTCTAACTCTTCCTCATCTGTATCAGTATGTCTCTGGCACAGCCTCTCACAGATATGGGAGACACCCATATCTGGCTTCTGTCAGAAAGCACTTTTTGGCATCAGCAATAGTGACTAGGTTTTGTGGATGCTTATGGGATGGATCAACAGATGGTGTAGTCTCTGGATGACATTTTCTTCGGTCCCTCATCCACTCTTTGTCCCTGCATTTCCTCCTGTGAGTATTTTATATTCCTTCATATTGATATTCATATGATTTGTTAATTTTTTCTTAGGTATTTAATGCTTTTGGGCTCTTATCCACTTATAAATGAATGCATAGGATTGGTGTTCTTTTGTGACTGGGTTACCTCAGGCAGGATGATATTTTCTAGTTCTATCCATTTACCTAAGAATTTCATGCAGTCATTGTTTTTAATAGATGAGTAGTACTCTGTTGTGTAAATGTATTAAGTTTTCTGTATCCATTCTTGTTAAATGACATCCTATTGAAAGTGTCCTTTGCCACACAAAAGCTTTGCAATTCATGAGGTCCCGTTTGTCAATTCTTGATCTTAGAGCATAAGCCATCGGAGTTTTGTTTAGAAAAATTTCCCTGAGCCAATGAGTTCAGTGCTCTTTCCCACTTTGTCTTCTATCAGATTGAGTGTATCTGGTTTTATGTTGAGGTCTTTGATCCACTTAGTCTTGAGATTTGTGCATGGTGAAAAATATGGCTCTACTTTCATTTTTCTACATACAAATAGCCATCTAGACCAGTCCCATTTATCAAAGGTGCTTTCTTTTTTACATTGTATATTTTTGGCTTCTTTGTCAAAGATCAAGTGTGAGTGTGTGGTTTTATTCCTGGGTTTTTAATTATATTCCATTTATCATTCTGTCTGTCTCTGTACCAATACCATGCAGTTTTTAATCACTATTGGTCTGTAGTAGAGCTTGAGGTCAGGGATGATGATTCCCCCAGCTGTTCATTTATTATTAAGATTTCTTTTCACAATTGTGGATATTTGCCTGTCCAAATAAATTCAAATATTGCTCTTTCTATGTTCTTTAATAGCTGTGTTTGGATTTTGATGGGCATTGTATTGCATAGAAATTCTTTGGCTCGCTGATCCCCACAAGCAGCTGACTGCTCCCAAACCCCGTGGGGGAGAGAGCACACCGCCCAGACAGGTGGGCACTCCTGAGACTGCAGAGTAGAAGAGACCACCAATACTGCCCACCCCTGCCCACATCCCTGGCCCAAGAGGAAACTGTATATGGCCTCTGGGACCCAGTAGATAGGGGCACTGGAGCTGCAGGTCCCCTGCACCCAAGACACCACCGAACCTAAGGGGACCAAATCAACAGTTCTCTGCACCCAAATCCCGAGGGAGGAAGAGCTAAACCTTCAGAGAGGCAGACATGCCTGGGAAGCCAGAAGAGACTACACTTTGCCCACATTTCTGCCTCCAGAGGAAAATACCAAACGCCATCTGGGACCCTGGTGCACGGGGGCTCCCGGAAAGGGTGGCACAGGTCCTCCTGGTTGCTGCCCTCGAGGAGAGCTCATAATCAACACCTCATGAGCAAATTTGAACCTCGGGACCACAGGTAAGAACAACTGTTCAGCTCCAAGTGACCTGCCTGGTGAACTCAGGACACAGGCCCACAGGAACAGCTGAAGACCTGTAGACAGGAAAAACTACATGCCCGAAAGCAGAACACTCTGTTCCCATAACTGGCTGAAAGAAAACAGGAAAACAGATCTACAGCACTCCTGACACACAGGCTTATAGGACAGTCTAGCCACTGTCAAAAAAGGCAGAACAAAGTAACACTACAGATAATCTGATGGTGAGAGGCAAGCGCAGGAACCACAGCAACAGAAACCAAGACTACATGGAATCATCGGAGTTCAATTCTCCCACCAAAGCAATCACTGAATATCCAAACACATGAGAAAACCAAGATGTAGATTTAAAGTCATATTTGATCATGATGCTGGAGGACTTCAAGAAAGACATGAAGAGGGTTGGGGATTTAGCTCAGTGGTAGAGCGCTTGCCTAGGAAGCGCAAGGCCCTGGGTTCAGTCCCCAGCTCCAAAAAAAAAGAACCAAAAAAAAAAAAAAAAAAAACCAAAAAAAAAACATGAAGAACTCCCTTAGAGAAATACAAGAAAAAATAAAAAACAAGTAGAAGCCTATAGAGAGGAATCACAAAAATCCCTGAAAGAATTCCAGGAAAACACAATCAAACAGTTGAAGGAATTAAAAATGGAAATAGAAGCAATCAAGAAAGAACACAGGGAAACAACCCTGGATATAGAAAACCAAAAGAAGAGACAAGGGGCTGTAGATACAAGCATCATCAACAGAATACAAGAGAAATAAGAGAGAATCTCAGGAGCAGAAGATTCCATAGAAATCATCAACACAATGGTCAAAGATAATGTAAAACGGAAAAAGCTACTGGTCCAAAACATACAGGAAATCCAGGACTCAATGAGAAGATCAAACCTAAGGATAATCGGTATCGAAGAGAGTGAACACTCCCAGCTCAAAGGACCAGTAAATATCTTCAACAAAATCGTGGAATAAAACTTCCCTAACCTAAAGAAAGAGATGCCCATAAGCATACAAGAAGCCTACAGAACTCCAAATAGATTGGACCAGAAAAGAAACTCCTCCCCTCACATAATAGTCAAAACACCAAATGCACAAAATAAAGAAAGAATATTAAAAGCAGTATGGGAAAAGGTCAAGTAACATATAAAGGCAGACCTATCAGAATCACACCAGACTTTTCGCCAGAGACTATGAAAGCCAGAAGATCCTGGACAGATGTCATGCAGACCTTAAGAGAACACAAATGCCAGCGCAGGTTACTGTCTCGTGTAAAACTCTCAATTAACATAGATGTGGAAACTAAGATATTCCATGACAAAACCAAATTTACACAATATCTTTCTACAAATGCAGCCCTACAAAGGATAATGAATGGTAAAGCCCAACATAAGGAGGCAAGGTAGACCCTAGAAAAAGCAAGAAACTAATCGTCTTGGCAACAAAACAAAGAGAAGAAAAGCACACAAACATAACCTCCCATCCAAATATGAATATAACAGGAAACACTAATCACTATTCCTTAATATCTCTCAACATCAATGGCCTCAACTCCCCAATTAAAAGACATAGATTAACAAACTGGATATGCAACGAGGACCCTGCATTCTGCTGCCTACAGGAAACACACCTCAGAGACAAAGACAGACACTACCTCAGAGTGAAAGGCTGGAAAACAACTTCCAAGCAAATGGTTGGATGAAGCAAGCTGGAGTAGCCATTCTAATATCAAATAAAATCAATTTTCAACTAAAATTCACCAAAAAAGATAAGGAAGGACACTTTATATTCATCAAAGGAAAAATCCACCAAGATGAACTCTCAATCCTAAATATCTATGCCCCAAATACAAGGGCACCTACATACGTAAAAGAAACCCTACTAAAACTCAAAACACACATTGCACCTCACACAATAATAGTAGGAGATTTCAACACCCCACTCTCATCAATGGACAGATCATGGAAACAGAAATTAAACAGAGGCGTAGACAGACTAAGAGAAGTCATGAGCCAAATGGACTTAACGGATATTTATAGAACGTTCTACCCTAAAGCAAAAGGATATACATTCTTCTCAGCTCCTCATGGTACTTTCTCCAAAATTGACCATATAATTAGTCAAAAAACGGGACTCAACAGGTACAGAAAGATAGAAATAATCCCATGCGTGCTATCAGACCACCACGGCCTAAAGCTGGTCTTCAATAACAATAAGGGAAGAACGCCCACATATACTTGGAAGTTGAACAATGCTCTACTCAACGATAACCTGGTCAAGGAAGAAATGAAGAAAGAAATTAAAGACTTTTTAGAATTTAATGAAAATGAAGGTACAACATACCCAAACTTATGGGACACAATGAAAGCTGTGCTAAGAGGAAAACTCATAGCGCTGAGTGCCTGCAGAAAGAGAGAGGAAAGAGCATATGTCAGCAGCTTGACAGCACACCTAAAAGCTCTAGAACAAAAAGAAGCAAATAGACCCAGGAGGAGTAGAAGGCAGGAAATAATCAAACTCAGAGCTGAAATCAACCAAGTAGAAACAAGAAGGACCATAGAAAGAATCAACAGAACCAAAAGTTGGTTCTTTGATAAAATCAACAAGATACATAAACCCTTAGCCAGACTAACGAGAGGACACAGAGAGTGTATCCAAATTAACAAAATCAGAAATGAAAAAGAAGACATAACTGCAGAATTGAGGAAATTCAAAAAATCATCAGATCCTACTACAAAAGCCTATATCCAACAAAACTTGAAAATCTGCAGGAAATGGACAATTTCCTAGACAAATACCAGGTACCGAAGTTAAATCAGGAACAGCTAAACCATTTAAACAACCCCATTACTCCTAAGGAAATAGAAGCAGTCATTAAAGGTTTCCCCACCAAAATGAGCCCAGGTCCAGATGGGTTCATTGCAGAATTCTATCAGACCTTTAGAGAAGACCTCATACCAATACTATCCAAATTATTCTGCAAAATAGAAACAAACAGAGCAATATACCAAATTCCTTCTATGAAGCCACAATTACTCTTATACTGAAACCACATAAAGACCCAACAAAGAAAGAGAACTTCAGACCAATTTCCCTTATGAATATCGATGCAAAAATACTCAATAAAATTCGGCAAACTGAATCCAAGAGCACATCAAAATAATCATCCACCATGATCAAGTAGGCTTCATCCCAGGCATGCAGGGATGGTTTAATATACAGAAAAGTATCAATGTGATCCATTATATAAACAAACTGAAAGAACAAAACCACATGATCATTTCATTAGATGCTGAGAAAGCATTTGACAAAATTCAACACCCCTACATGATAAAAGTCCTGGAAAGAATAGGAATTCAAGGCCCATACCTAAACATAGTAAAAGCCATATACAGCAAACCAGTTGCTAATATTAAACTAAATGGATAGAAACTTGAAGCAATCCCACTAAAATCAGGGACTAGACAAGGCTGCCCACTCTCTCCCTGCTTATTCAATATAGTTCTTGAAGTTCTAGCCAGAGCAACAAAAGGAGATCAAGGTGATACAGATCAGAAAAGAAGAAGTCAAAATATCACTATTTGCAGATGATATGATAGTATATTTAAGTGATCCCAAAAGTTCCACCAGAGAACTACTAAAGCTGATAAAAAACTTCAGCAAAGTGGCTGGGTATAAAATTAACTCAAATAAATCAGTAGCCTTCCTCTACACAAAAGAGAAATAAGCCGAGAACGAAATTAGGGAAACGACACCCTTCATAATAGATCCAAATAATATAAAGTACCTCGGTGTGACTTTAACCAAGCAAGGGAAAGATCTGTACAATAAGAACTTCAAGACTCTGAAGAAAGAAATTGAAGAAGATCTCAGAAGATGGAAAGATCTCCCATGCTCATGGATTGGCAGGATTAATATAGTAAAAATGGCCATTCTACCAAAAGCGATCTACAGATTCAATGCAATCCCCATCAAAATACCAATCCAATTCTTCAAAGAGTTAGACAGAACAATTTGCAAATTCATCTGGAATAACAAAAAACCAAGGATAGCTAAAACTATCCTCAACAATAAAAGGACTTCAGGGGGAATCACTATCCCTGAACTCAAGCAGTATTACAGAGCAATAGTGATAAAAACTGCATGGTATTGGTACAGAGACAGACAGATAGACCAATGGAATAGAATTGAAGACCCAGAAATGAACCCACACACCTATGGGCACTTGATATTTGACAAAGGAGCCAAAACCATCCAATGGAAAAAAGAGAGCATTTTCAGCAAATGGTGCTGGTTCAACTGGAGGTCAATATGTAGAAGAATGCAGATCAATCCATGCTTATCACCCTGTACAAAGCTTAAGTCCAAGTGGATCAAGGACCTCCACATCAAACCAGATACACTCAAACTAATAGAAAAAAAAGTGGGGAAGAGTCTCGAACACATGGGCACTGGAGAAAATTTCCTGAACAAAACACCAATGGCTTATGCTCTAAGATCAAGAATCGACAAATGGGATCTCATAAAGCTGCAAAGCTTCTGTAAGGCAAAGGACACTGTGGTTAGGTCAAAACGGCAACCAACAGATTGGGAAAAGATCTTTACCAATCCTACAACAGATAGAGGCCTTATATCCAAAATATACAAAGAAATGAAGAAGTTAGACTGCAGGGAGTCAAATAGCCCCATTAAAACTGGGGTTCAGAGCTAAACAAAGAATTCACAGCTGAGGAATGCCGAATGGCTGAGAAACACCTAAAGAAATGTTCAACATCTTTAGTCATCAGGGAAATGCAAATCAAAACAACCCTGAGATTTCACCTCACACCAGTGAGAATGGCTAGGATCAAAAACTCAGGTGACAGCAAATGCTGGCGAGGATGTGGAGAAAGAGGAACACTCTTCCATTGTTGGTGGGATTGCAGACTGGTACAACCATGCTGGAAATCAGTCTGGAGGTTCCTCAGAAAATTGGACATTGAACTGCCTGAGGATCCAGCTATACCTCTCTTGGGCATATACCCAAAAGATGCCCCAACATATAAAAAAAGACACGTCTTCTGCTATGTTCACAGTAGCCATATTTTAATAGCCAGAAGGTGTAAAGAACCGAGATGCCCTTCAACAGAGGAATGGATACAGAAAATGTGGTACATCTGCACAATGGAATATTACTCAGCTATCAAAAACGATGCCTTTATGAAATTCATAGGCAAATGGTTGGATCTGGAAAATATCATCCTGAGTGAGGTAACCCAATCACAGAAAAACCACACATGGTATGAACTCATTTATAAATGGTTATTAGCCCAAATGCTTGAATTACCCTAGATGCACAGAACACATGAAACTCAAGAAGGATGACCAAAATGTGAATGCTTCACTCCTTCTTTAAAGGGGGAACAAGAATACCCTTGGCAGGGAATAGGGAGGCAAAGTTTAGAACAGAGGCAGAAGGAACACCCATTCAGAGCCTGCCCAACACGTGGCCCACACATTTAAAGCCACCAAACTAGATAAGGTGGATGAAGCAAAGAAGTGCAGGCTGACAGGAACCGGATATGGATCTCTCCTGAGAGACAGAGCCAGAATACAGCAAATACATAGGCAAATGCCAGCAGAAAACCACTGAACTGAGAACGGGACCCCTGTTGAGGGATCAGAGAAAGGACTGGAAGAGCTTGAAGGGGTCGATGTGGGAGTCGTATTGGATTTGGGCCTGGTTACCTTGTCACTGTCTGGCCTTAGTCTTAGATTGTAGGATCAAAAGCCTCTCCCTGTTATTTATGGCACAAGAAGTTTGCATTCACAGAATGTTTTCAGCCAGAACAAGACCCTTCTGGGTCTCCAGCAAGGTTTGACCCCTGCTGAGCCCTGCCTTTACACGTGGAAGCTCTTTGTCCCCAACTGGGAACAGTCTGGCCAGGTACTTCTCACCTGAGTCAAAGAATTAGGTTGGCCTTCCTGGTTATTTTCCTAATTTATTCAGGTCACATAGTCGGTCCTTTGTTACTGAAGTCTCAGCCAGGGTTCCCCACTGTGCTTGGCAGATACCTGCTAAGTGCTGTACTTCGGATATATAGTTTGGTCAATAAAGAAACCAGAAGCTCTCTTCCTCTTTTGGCTTGACAAGAATAACCTGTGTGTGTGTGTGTTTCTTTCATCCCACAGGATTTCGCCCGATTCTCGGTACCCTGTTGGTGCAGGCGCCGACAGGTCGAGACCCCTTATGAACAACAATGCCAACCAACCAGAGCGTCCCGGACTAAGCCACTACACAAAGACTATACTGGGCTGACCTTGGACTCTAACCTCATAGGTAGCAATGAATAGCCTAACAAGATCACCAGTGGAAGGGGAAGCCCTTGGTCCTGCTAAGACTGAACCCCCAGTGATCGTGATTGTTGGGGGGAGAGTGGTAATGGGTGGAGGATGGGTAGGGGAACACCCATAAAGAAGGGGAGGGGGAGGGATTAGGGGGATATTGGCCCGGAAACTGGGAAAGGGAATAACATTCGAAATGTAAATAAGAAATACTCAAGTTAATAAAGAAAAAAACGGAAAAAAAGAGAAATTCTTACGGATAGAAAGTATCTTCAAGTTCCCTGATGTTAATGGTCTTCATATTTGTTTTCTTGAATAAAATTAAAAGAGAAAAATTGAGCCAAATGTATCTCACACAATTATGATGAGGCGGGTGGAAGAAGACAAGTAATAATATAAGATCATTTGTGATGCTACCCTAAACTGAGTTATTGATACAATCTTGACTTCTACCGTGGTTTCTTTGTCTTCAAGAAATCATTGTAGAAAGATTTTTTGTTGCAGAGATGCTCACAGCTACTCATAACTGCTCATATCATAAAAGAACCTCTTCATTGGATGTGTTTAATTTGATTGAGATCCCTTTATATCTACTATTCTAGAATCCTCTGTTCAACATACTGGTCTGCCATAACATCCTAGGATTTCAGAAGCAATGCCTAGTTGAGCTCCCAAAGGAAGTAATTTATAGCACTTTCCTAATGTAGGCTCACACATACAAATAAGGAAATGGAACTTGATCGATATCTCATTCACCTTTCTCTTCACTCATGTCACCTTTCCCTTATTATTCTTTAACCAAATAAATATTATATCAGTGTATCCAAAACCTGTGCAATCCACTCACTATGTAATCTCCTGGAGAACTTGAAGGAAAGCTTAGCTTAGAAATCTCATATGTGGATAAAGTAGGCACAGATATGTTTATAGGTTGGTCTATGGTCCACCTCTGGCTAAAGAAAGACCATACAAGATATAGACAACGGGTTTGTGAGTCACTTCCCCATATGTCTAAATCACTGTGGAAGTTTATCATCACTATATGTCGAATGACAGTAATAATCAGCCTCATCCTCAGCCTGGGCGTCACGGATTGTCAGAGTGGCTGTTGTCCCTGAGCTGGACCCAGAGAATCGGTCAGAGATGCCCGAGGGCCGCTTGGTATCCTCATATATCACTCTCACAATGGACTGGTCTGGCTTTTGTTGATACCAATAAGCATATCTTTTTGGTAATTCATCTCCAACACAAGAGAGTGAGACAGTATTTCCCAGAGTGACTGATGCTGAAGGTGGTTGGATCAGCTCATAGCTGGTCACAGAACCTGTAAGAAAGAGCACAAAGAGAGGTCAATGCATAAAGACTAATCCTCTAGACTTCTGCCTGAATTCAAAATCTAGGGTGAACTTGAGGTCCAGGCTGAGAAATTTACCTGCATACAGAGAGAGAAGAGGTAGAAGAAGAGAGGTCCAGGCCATGATGAAGATGCCTCTGAGCTCAGTGTTCTACAATTACTGCCCAATTGATTCTCTGCAGGCTTCTTTTATAGCATCTGTAGTCCTTTGAGGAGGTAATAGGTACTTATGCAAATTTATTCCATCCATACTGCTCCACAGGAGGGTTAGGGAGGTGTGAACTGTACTAAAACAGTGTCCTTTTTCATTAGGGTATTGCCTAATTCTTTTCTTATAGAGCATGTTGCTTGGTAAGTATATAATCACATGCTTTTGTAGACTCTTTACAGTCTTTTTTTTTTTTTTATTTCAGATACTGTGACTGCTTCCACATAGGATGCCCCCACTACCAAAGTAGAGTACTAAGTCTCGTGAGGATTCATTTTGTCCTTTTTGTTTTCAATGTTAACATGATCTATTTTAAGGCACACATTGAGAATCTAACTCACCTGGCCTACTCAATAAATACCTTTAAGTTTCTCTTTGTTCTGTGAAGGTCCTTAGGGGTAGAGTTGTATAGACTTTGTTGAGATGGAAAGGACTTGTGTTTGACTCAGGGAAATACTCAGTATAAGAGATGTGACCTGAAGCAGCATGAGAATTCACACCTTTCTTCAGATTCTAAAGAGGCTCATTCTGGAGCAGACAGTGTCCCTATCCTGGTCTAAGGTTACATGTGTACAGAAGTGCTGAAGCCTGCCATAAGATGTTTGTAGCAAGTGGAAATGGAATAGTGGTTGAGATTGAAAGGAAACGCTCAGGCAGGTGGAAAGCAAGAAACTGTTGGACTGATTATAGAGTAGGAAAAATCAGAAACAGCCATTTTCTGTAAAAAGCACAGGGAACCCATGCTCTCACACTGAATATCTTTCTAGAGTGCTCAAACATCAGGGTGAATCTCCAGGGATTCCATGAAGAATGTTCCCCAGGATGGTTGCTGGGACCAGGCTATTCTCATACATTTCTTTGCTGTTTCCCATATATGTGCCTGTGTTCTTAGGTTTTATAATATAAATCTGATCCAATTTAAGCACTACAGTTCAGATCATGGAATGGATTCTCTGGTTTGAAGTGTCTTTGAGCTCCAGGGTTGCCATCTACAGAGAACCCTGGCTAGTCTTTATTGCAGCTCTATCACCCCCTGCTGACCTTAGGCCTCATAGCAGGAACTTCTGTCTCAGTTGACCGCAACACACAAGAGTTAACAGTGTGGGGAGAAGGGGGAGGGATTCCAGTTTGACTCTACCAGGTGTACCCGCACTGGCATGTTTAGTACAGGACAGTGAGGAGCTATTCACATTGTTCAAGGAGGTGTGTGGACAATCAGGGGTGGGACAATCAGGCACTAATCTCTGTGGTGCTGTGTTTTACCACTTGTTTAGTAGAAGGAACTTCAACTATAACTGAATTAAAAATATGAATTAGAAAATTACCTGAATGTAAATACTCGAATCAATTCTCGATCTTAAGTTGTTTAAGGTAAAGTTAGAGCCATCTCAAAGAGAACTTGTCAACAATTGTTGCGTCCAAATAACACCATCATTTACATCTGTTATTATCATTGTTATATCATATATTTCATTGTTCAGCCAGGAATTCTACATGTGTCTTTTCATAAAACCAGTATTTCCCTATTTTGCTATGTAAGGAGGCCTGCTCCTACCAAAGAGAAAACATACTCTCTTTGAATTCCTATCCCTCGATTCTCAAAGAACAAATACCTTCCAGGGGCTTCCAGGTCCCCCTACCAAATCTAGGTCCTGTAAGGGTAGTATAATGGTTGCTTCTTTTTACTGTAGCATACTAGAGTTTCAGAGTCCTGAAAAGACCTCGAAACTTGGGGTGGAGGATGGTATAAGCACCTGTAAATGTTGCATGATTCAAGAGAAAGGAAACAGATTCTGAGGTCTGCAGGCAGTGGTGTGGGTACCCCAGATGTCTGCCTCTTAGACAGGCATTAAAGGAACCCAGTTCTGACTCATAGTCCCAAGGATTTGTGTCAGTTAGACAAGTGAGTTGAACTGAAGACTACTATTAATGTGCATCCATGATCTAGGCCAGGACTGCCTTTCAAGTTCACCAACACTGAAGAGGGAATAATTTAACTGTGGCTGTAGAACTCAGAAGACGCATCCATAGTTTCAATGAGGAATAATGAATAAATTTACCACAAATTAAATGGTCATTTTAATTGCAATTTTTGTTCAAATAATGAGTTATTTTTTGTTTCTTTAGCTGCTTGTAAGCATAACAATAACACATCAATGGATTTTCATGTAATAGGCATTTCAATTTTATTTATTAATTTCTGTGAATATTACACACAAGGACAATATTTATATAACTTTATCTCAATTTCTTCCCCCTTAACATCTAATTTCCCTGACTCCTCAAATTGATGACCTCTTTTGTAATTATTGCTACACTTACACGTATATTTATAAAATATTTTTAGTCTATTTAGTGTTGCCGTTTAGTTTCATTTAGTTTCTTCCTTTTCTCCCTCCAAATACTTCCAGATAATACTGTCTGATCTCCTTCAACTTCATCTCCCTCTTCTTCTTACTCTTCTTCTTTTGCTAATTGTTATTACCTGCATATTTATAAATACAAATATATCCCTCAGTATAACTTGTTTAATTTGTATATTGCTAACGATGTATGCATTTCTTAGAGGTTAAAATTTGGCTGAACAATTAGTTGTTGTGCTCTTTACTTGGAAAGACCACCTCTCATGCTCCCAACTATCTTTAGTTGCCAATATTTCTCTTTGTAGTATTCAGGTTCTCATGGGTTATTTCCCATACATTTTGGCACATCTACTGATATTGTTCTTGTTCAGATCACATTTATGATATCATGTTGTTGATACTCTATGGGAGGATTTTTTGATATTACTAGGAGACACAGTTTCACATCAATTTTTCTGATATTCTTATCTTATAATCTGTCTAAATTTCCTTCCATAATGTTCTTTGAACTTTAAGTGAGGAAGTCATTTATTGATGTTGCCACTAGGAGTGCACTCCACGACTCTGTATTTTGACTGATCGTGATATTTTGTAGTGGTCTCTCCCTTTTGTAAAGATAAGTTTCCTTGATGAGGGGAGAAATTTACATTCATCTGCAGGTATAGATTGTTGTTAAGGATTATGTTGGGTTAGTAAATTTGTGGCTGTATATTCTCCTCCAACAACGATTCACAAGCGCTGAGTTCTTAGTCCTGTTTCCAATACATGGTATTTATTAAATAGTTTTGAAATGACATTAGAGAGGTATTGGTTACTCTCAATGTATATGTACCACTACTGCATCCATAAGGTTACTGTGACATGCTGGACTTGATGTAGTTCATTAGTGTCATAGCTGCATCAGACTGTTGGTCGTATCACTCCTTTGAAAGTCTGCATGTCAACTTGTGGTTGGATCATGCATTTTTGCATCAGAGAAGGGGAAGTTAGATCAGTGCTAGCTTGGAACCTCTGCAGCCTATGGAACCTGTTTTGCAGTGCGTAATGTCCTAAGTCATAGTCTTACACCTCTGTAGTCTAACCAAGGGCAATAGCAATTAGCTGTATATTTACGGAGTCTTTTGGGAATCATAGTTGACAACTCAAAAGAGGGCTTTTCATTTGTAGTGTTGGAATTTTCACAATATTTTGAGAATTTTCTTTTTTTTTTTTATTAACTTGAGTATTTCTTATTTACATTTCGAGTGTTATTCCCTTTCCCGGTTTACGGGCCAACATCCCCCTATCTCCTCCCCCTCTTCTTCTTTAGGGGTATTCCCCTCCCCATCCTCCCCCCATTACTGCCCTCCCCCCAACAATCACGTTCACTGGGGGTTCAGTCTTAGCAGGACCCATCCCTGAATGCCTGGGATGAAGCCTACTTGATCATGGTGGATGATTGTTTTGATGTGCTCTTGGATTCGGTTTGCCAGAATTTTGTTGAGTATTTTTGCGTCGATGTTCATAAGGGAAATTGGTCTGAAGTTCTCTTTCTTTGTTGGGTCTTTGTGTGGTTTAGGTATAAGAGTAATTGTGGCTTCATAGAAGGAGTTCGGTAGTGCTCCATCTGTTTCAATTTTGTGGAATAGTTTGAATAATATTGGTATGAGGTCTTCTATGAAGGTCTGATAGAATTCTGCACTAAACCCGTCTGGACCTGGGCTCTTTTGGGTTGGGAGACCTTTAATGACTGCTTCTATTTCCTTAGGAGTTATGGGGTTGTTTAACTGGTTTATCTGTTCCTGATTTAACTTCGGTACCTGGTATCTGTCTAGGAAATTGTCCATTTCCTGCAGATTTTCAAGTTTTGTTGAATATAGGCTTTTACAGCAAGATCTGGTGATTTTTTGAGTTTCCTCTGAATCTGTAGGTATGTCTCCCTTTTCATTTCTGATTTGGTTAATTTGGACACACTCTCTGTGTCCTCTCGTTAGTCTGGCTAAGGGTTTATCTATCTTATTGATTTTCTCAAAGAACCAACTTTTGGTTCTGTTGATTCTTTCTATGGTCCTTTTTGTTTCTACTTGGTTGATTTCAGCTCTGAGTTTGATTATTTCCTGCCTTCTACTCCTCCTGGGTGTATTTGCTTCTTTTTATTCTAGAGCTTTTAGGTGTGCTGTCAAGCTGCTGACATATGCTCTTCCTGTTTCTTTCTGCAGGCACTCAGCGCTATGAGTTTTCCTCTTAGCACAGCTTTCATCGTGTCCCATAAGTTTGGGTATGTTGTACCTTCATTTTCATTAAATTCTAAAAAGTCTTTAATTTCTTTCTTTATTTCTTCCTTGACCAGGTTATCGTTGAGTAGAGCATTGTTCAACTTCCACGTATATGTGGGCGTTCTTCCCTTATTGTTATTGAAGACCAGCTTTAGCCCGAGGTGGTCTGATAGCACGCATGGGACAATTTCTATCTTTCTGTACCTGTTCAGGCCTGTTTTTTGACTAATTATATGGCCAATTTTGGAGAAAGTACCATGAGGAGCTGAGAAGAATGTATATCCTTTTGCTTTATATAGAATGTTCTATAAATATCTGTTAAGTCCATTTGGTTCATGACTTCTCTTAGTCTGTCTACGTCTCTGTTTAATTTCTGTTTCCATGATCTGTCCATTGATTAGAGTGGGGTGTTGAAATCTCCTTCTATTATTGTGTGAGGTGCAATGTGTGTTTTGAGCTTTAGTAAGGTTTCTTTTACGTATGTAGGTGCCCTTGTATTTGGGGCATAGATATTTAGGATTGAGAGTTAATCTTGGTTGATTTTTCCTGTGATGAATATGAAGTGTCCTTCCTTATCTTTTTTGATGACTTTTAGTTGAAAATTGATTTTATTTGATATTAGAATGGCTACTCCAGCTTGCTTCTTCCAACTTTTGCTTGGAAAGTTGTTTTCCAGCCTTTGACTCTGAGGTAGTGTCTGTCCTTGTCTCTGAGGTGTGTTTCCTGTAGGCAGTAGAATGTAGGGTCCTCGTTGCGTATCCAGTTTGTTAATCTATGTCTTTTTATTGGGGAGTTGAGGTCATTGATGTTGAGAGATATTAAGGAATAGTGATTATTGCTTCCTGTTATATTCATATTTGGATGTGAGGTTATGTTTGTGTGCTTTTCTTCTCTTTGTTTTGTTGCCAAGAAGATTAGTTTCTTGCTTCTTCTAGGGTATAGCTTGCCTCCTTATGTTGGGCTTTACTATTTATTATCCTTTGTAGTGCTGGATTTGTAGAAAGATATTGTGTACATTTGGTTTTGTCATGGAATATCTTGTTTCTCCATCTATGTTAATTGAGAGTTTTGCAGGATACAGTAACCTGGGCTGGCATTTGTGTTCTTTAGGGTCTGTATGACATCTGTCCAGGATCTTCTGGCTTTCATAGTCTCTGGAAAAGTCTGGTGTGATTCTGATAGGTCTGCCTTTATATGTTACTTGACCTTTTTCCCTTACTGCTTTTAATATTCTTTTCTTTATTTTGTGCATTTGGTGTTTTGACTATTATGTGACAGGATGAGTTTCTTTTCTGGTCCAATCTATTTGGAGTTCTGTAGGCTTCTTGTATGCTTATGGGCATCTCTTTCTTTAGGTTAGGGAAGTTTTCTTCTATGATTTTGTTGAAGATATTTACTGGTCCTTTGAGTTGGGAGTCTTCACTCTCTTTTATACCTATTATCCTTAGGTTTGATCTTCTCATTGAGTCCTGGATTTCCTGTATGTTTTGAACCAGTAGCTTTTTCCACTTTACATTATCTTTGACAGTTGAGTCGATGATTTGTATGGAATCTTCTGCTCCTCAGATTCTCTCTTCTATCTCTTGTATTATGTTGGTGAAACTTGTATCTACAGCTACTTGTCTCTTCTTTTGGTTTTCTATATCCAGGGTTGTTTACATGTGTTCTTTTTTGATTGCTTCTATTTCCATTTTTAATTCCTTCAACTGTTTGATTGTGTTCTCCTGGAATTCTATCAGGGATTTTTGTGATTCCTCTCTGTAGGCTTCTACTTGTTTATTTATGTTTTCCTGTGTTTCTCTAAGGGAGTTCTTCACGTTTTTCTTGAAGTCCTCCAGCATCATGATCAAATATGATTTTGAAACTAGATCTTGCTTTTCTGGTGTGTTTGGATAATCCGTGTTTGCTTTGATGGGAGAATTGGGCTCAGATGATGCCATGTAGTCTTGGTTTCTGTTGCTTGGATTCCTGCTTTTGCCTCTCATCATCAGATTATCTCTAGTGTTACTTTGTTCTCCTATTTCTGACAGTGGCTAAACTGTCGTATAAGCCTGTGTGTCAGGGGTGCTGTAGACCTGTTTTCCTGTTTTCTTTCAGCCAGTTATGGGAACAGAGTGTTCTCCTTTTGGGCGTGTAGTTTTTCCTATCTGCAGGTCTTCATCTGTTCCTGTGGGCCTGTGTCCTGAGTTCACTAGGCAGGTCGCTTGGAGTAGGAAGGTTTGTCTTACCGGTGGTCCTGAGGCTCAAGTTTGCTCCTGGGGTGTTGCTTATGAGCTCTCCGCGGGGGCAGCAACCAGGAAGATCTGCTCCACCCTTTCCGGGAGCTTCTGTGCACCAGGCTTCCAGATGGCATTTGGTGTTTTCCTCTGGAATCAGTAACATGGGCAGAATGCAGTTTCTTCTGGTTTCCCAGGCGTGTCTGCGTCTCTGAAGGTTTAGCTCTCCCTCCCACGGGATTTGGGTGCAGAGAACTGTTTATCTGGTTGGTCCCTTCAGGTTCCTGCGGTGTCTCAGACGCAGGGGACCTGCTGCTCCTATGCCCTTATCCAAGGGAACCCAGAAGCTGTATAGTTTCCTCTTGGGCAAGGGATGTGAGCAGGCGTTGGCAGTGTTGGTGGTCTCTTCTGCTCTGGAGTCTCAGGAGTGCCCACCTGTCCACGCTGGGTGAGGTCTCTCTCCCCACGGGTTTGGGAGCAGCAGCTGCTGTGCACAGGGATCCTCGGGTTTGGGAATCCCGCTAATAACCGGAAGTGTCCGGTCCTAGAGGAATTTTGCCTCTGTGTGTCCAGAGATCACCAGGCAGGTCGCTTGGAGCAGGAAGGTTTGTCTTACCTGTGGTCCCGAGGCTCAAGTTTGCTCATGGGATGCTGCCTACAAGCTCTCCGTGGGGGCAGCAAGCAGGAAGCGAGAATTTTCTATTTGGACCTATAGTCCATTTATTATATGAGCCTTTGGTTTTCAAACTCTTCACACATTCTGAATGTGAAACATCTGTCATGAGTATAGCTGGTGAATATTTTCTTCAAATCTGTATGCTTACTTTTCACTTAGTTAACTGATTTCTTTTTTCATATTTTTAAAAATTAGTTGATTTTGTTACTTATTTATATCCCAAATGTTTCCCCACTCCTAGACTCCCCTCCTAGAGTTCAACCTTCCATCTATCCTCTGCTTCATATCTGTCAGGATGCCACCCCCAGGAATCCCCTTTCCCTGGGGCATCAGGCCTCTTTAGGATTAATTGCACCTTCTCCCACTAAGGACAGACGTGGTTTTCCTCTACTACATATGTGCCTCAGAAAGCCTGTGTATACTCTTTGGTTAGTAGCTTAGTCTCTGGGAGACCTCAGTGGTCGAGGTTAGTTGATACTGCTCATCTTGAAGGGCTTACTAACCCCTACAATTCCTCCAATTCTTCCCCTAATAGTGCCAAGTGTGCCCTCTGGCTGCAAGGACCTACACGAGCAATCAGGGACAGGACCCTTTGATTCCTGCCTGCTCCTAGAGCTGAAAGACAGTCTACAGAAGCGCCAACACACCTGAAATCAGAGCACCTGTTCTCAGGAAAGGCTGAAGGAAAACAGGAAAACAGTTCTACAGGAGTGCTGACACAGAGGCCTACAGCAGGGTCAAGTCACTCTTAGAAACAGCAAGACAAGCAAACATCAGAGACAACCCAATGGCAAGAGGCAAGGGCAGAAACCTAAGAAACAGAAACCAAAAATACTTGGCATCATCAGAGCCCAGTTCTTCCACCAAAGAAAATACTGGATATCTAAACACACCAGGAAAAGCAAGATTTAGATTTAAAATCACATTTCTTGATAATGATGGAGGACTTTAAGAAAGATATAAAGAACTCCCTTAGAGAAATATAGGAAAACAAAAGTAAACAAGTAGAAACCCTTAGAGAAGAAACACAAAAATCCCTGAAAGAATTACAGGAAAACACAACCAAACAGGTGAACAAATTGGAAATGGAAATAGAAACAATAAAGACATCACAAAAGGGAAACAACCCTGGATATAAAAAACCAAAAGAAGAGACAAGGAGCTGTAGATACAAGCTTCACCAACAGAATACAAGAGATGAAGAGAGAATCTCAGGGCAAGAAGATACCATAGAAAACATTGACACAACTGTCAAAAATAATGTAAAACACAAAAAGCTCGTAGCCCAAAACATACAGGAAATCCAGGACACAATGAGAAGATCGAACCTAAGGATAATTGGTATAGAAGAAATTGAAGTCTCCCAACTTAAAGGGTCAGTAAATATATTCAACAAAATTATAGAAGAAAACTTCCCTAACCTAAAGTAAGAGATGCCCATAAACATACAAGAAGCCTCCAAACTCCAAAATAGATTGGACCAGAAGAGAAATTCTGCCCTTCATATAATAGTTAAAATACCAAATGAACAAAACAAAGAATTTTAAAAGCAGTGAGGGAAAATGATCAAGTGACTTATAAAGGCAGACCCATAAGAATTACACCAGACTTCTCACCAGAGACTATGAAAGCCAGAAGATCTTGAATATATGTCATACAGACCCTAAGAGAACACAAATGCCAGCCCAAGTTACTGTATCCAACAATACTTTCACTTGACATAGACGGAGAAAAAAAATTCCATGAGGAAACCAAATTTACACAGTATCTTTCTACAAATCCAGCCCTACAAAGGATAATAGATGGAAAACTCCAATACAAGGAGTGAAACTACACCGTACAGAATACAACAATATAATTTCCTTGCAATGAAACCAAAAGAGAAACAAAAAAAACGTAATTCCACCTCTAACAATGAAAATAACAAGAAGCAACAATCAGTGTTCCTTAATATCTCTCAACATCAATGGACCCAATTCCCCAAATAAGAAGACATAGACTAACAGAATGGATACATAAATAGGAACCAACATTTTGCTGCATGCAGGAAACACACCTCAGAGAAAAAGACAGACACTACCTCAGAGTAAATGGCTGGAAAACAGCTTTCCAAGCCAATGGCCTGAAGAAAAAAAGCTGGAGTTGCCATTCTAATATTAAATAAAATTGACTTTCAACCAAAAGTCACTAAAAAGATAAGGAAGGACACTTCATATCCATCAAAGGAAAAATCCACCAAGATGAACTATCAATCCTAAATATCTATGCTCCAAATGCAAGGGCACCTAATGTTCATAAAAGAAAGCTTACTAAAGCTCGAAGCACACATTGTACCTCACACGATAATAGTAGGAGCTTTGAATACCCCACTCTCATCGCTGCACAGATCATGGAAACAGAAATTAAACAGAGTCATAGAGAAACTAACAGAAATTATGAACCAAATGGATTTAACAGATTATTTATAGAACATTCCACCCTAAAACAAAACGATATACCTTCTTCTCAGCAGCTCATGGAACTTTCTCCAAAACTGACCACAAAACAGGCCCCAACAGATACAGGAAGATAGAAATAATCCTATGCATCCTGTCAAATAATCACGCATTAAGACTGGTCTTCAATAACAACAATAATGACAGTAAGCCCACATATACATGGAAGTTGAACAATGCTCTACTCAATGACAACTTGGTCAGGGAAGAAATAAAGACATTAAAGACTTCTTAGAATTTAATGAAAATGAAGATACAACTTCCCAAACTTCTGGGACACAGTAAAAGCAGTACTAAGAGTAAAAGTCATAGCTCTGAGTTTCTTTCTGAAGAAAGAAACAGGAGAGAGCATATACCAGCAGGTTGACCGCATATGTTAAAGCTCTCTAAAAAAAAAAAAAAAAATAAACCCAAGAGGAGTAGAAGGCAGGAAATAATCAAACTCAGTGCTGAAATAAACCAAGTAGAAATGCAAAGGACTATACAAAGCATCAAGAAAACCAGCAACTGGTGCTTTGAGAAAATCAACAAGATAAATAAACCCTTAGCGAGACTAACCAGAGATCACAGAGAGTGTATCCAAATTAACAAAATCAGAAATGAAAAGTAAGACATAACAACAGAATCTGAAGAAATTAAATAAAATCATCAGATCCTACTACAAAAGACTATATTCACTAAAACTTGGAAAATCTGTAAGAAACGGACAATTTTCTGGACAGATACAGGTACCAAAGTTAAATCAAAACAAATAAACCATATAATCAACCCCATAACACCTAAAGAAATAGAAGTAGTTATTAAAAAGTCTCCCAACCAAAAAAGAGCCCAAGTCCAGATGGGTTCATTGCAGAATTCTATCACCTTCAGAAAGACCTTACCAATACTATCCAAATTATTCTACACAATAGAAACAGACAGAACAATATACCAAATTCCTTCTATGAAGCCACAATTATTTTATACCGAAACCACACGAAGACCCAACAGAAAGACAACTTCAGACCAATTTCCTTATGAATATCAATGTAAAAAATACTCAATAAAATTCTGCAAACCAAATCCAAGAACACATTAAAATGATCATCCAACGTGATCAAGTAGTCTTCATCCCAGGAATGCAGGGATGGTTTAACACACAAAAATCCATCAATGTAATCCAATATAGAAACAAACTCAAAGATAAGAACCACATGATCCTTTTATTAGATATTGACAAAGCATTTGACAAAATTCAACACCCCTTCATGATAGAAGTCCTGGAAAGATCAGGAATTCAAGGCCCATAGCTTAGTATAGCAAAATCAATGTACAGCAAACCAGTCACTAACATTAAACTATAGGGAGAGAAACTTGAAGCAATCCCACTAAAATCAGGGACTAGAGAAGGCTGCCCTACTTATTCAATATAGTACTTGAAGTCCTAACCAGAGCAATCAGACAGTGAAAGGCAGTCAAAGGGGTACAAATTGGAAGGAAAGAAATCAAAATATCACTATTGGCAGATGCTATGATAGTGTACTTAAGTGACCACAAAAGTTCCACCAGTGAACCACATAACCTGATAAACAACTTCAGTAAAACGTTGGGGTATAAAATTAATCAAACAAATCAGTAGCCTTCCTCTACTCAAAGGATAAACAGGTTGAAGGAAATGAAGGAAAATGCCACCTTCAATAGTCCCAAATAATACAAAATATCTTTGTGTGACTTTAACCAAGCAAGTGAAAGATCTGTATGATAAAAACTTCAAGTCTCTGAAGAAAGTAATTGAGGAAGCTCTCAGAAGATGGAATGATCTTCCTTGCTCATGGATTGGCAGGATTAATATAGTAAAGATGGCCATTTTGCCAAAAGCAACCTACAGATTCAATGCAATCCCCATCAAAATACCAATCCAATTCTTCAGAGACTTAGACAGAACAATTTGTAAATTCATCTGGAATAACAAAACACCAGGATAGCTAAACTATCCTCAACAATAAAAGGACTTCAGGGGGGATTCCTGACTTTAAGCAGTATTATAGATCAATGTCATAAAAAACTGTATGGTATTAGTACAGAGACAGGCAGGTAGATCAATGGAATAGAATTGAAGACCCAGAAATGAACCCACACACCTATAGTCACTTGATCTTTGATAAAGGAGGTAAAAACCATTCAATGGAAAAAAAAGATAGCATTTTCAACAAATGGTGCTTGTTCAACTGGATGTCAGCATTCAGAAGATTGAATTGATTCATTCTTATCACCATGTAGGAAGCTTAAGTAAAGTGGATCAAGGACCTCCACATCAAACCTGATATACTCAAATTGATAGAAGAAAAAATGGGAAAAAGTCTCAAATGCATGGGCACTGAGGATAATTTCCTGAACAAAACACGAATGGCTCATGCGCTAAGTTCAGTATCAACAAATGGGACAACATAAAACTGCAAAGCTTTTGTAAAGCAAAAGACACTGCCATTGAGACAAAATGGCAACCAAAGGACTGGGAAGAGTTCTTTACCAATCCTACATCTAATAGAGGTCTAATATCTAAAATATACAAAGAATTCAAGAAGTTAGACTCTAGAGAGTCTAATAATCCTACTAAAAATTGGGTACAGAGTCAAACAAAACATTCTCAGCTGAGGTTTGTCGAATGTCCAAAAAAGAACCTAAAAAATATTCAACATCCTTAGTTTATCAGGAGATGCAAATCAAAACAACCCTGTGATTCCACCTCACACCAGAATGGTTAAGATAAAAAATTCAGGTGACAGCAGATGCTGGCAAGGATGTGGAGAAAGAGGAACACTCCTCCATTGTTGGTGGGATTGCAAACTGGTACAACCACTCTGGAATTCAGTCTGGATGTTCCTCAGAAAATTGGACATTGCAGTACCTGAGGACCCAGCTATACCTCTCTTGGGCATATACCCAAATGATACCCCAACATATAAAAAAGACACGTGCTCCACTATGTTCATCGCAGCCTTATTTATAATAGCCAGAAGCTGGAAAGAACCCAGATGCCCTTCAACAGAGGAATGGATACAGAAAATGTGGTACATCTACACAGTGGAATACTACTTTGCTATGAAAAACAATGACCTTATGAAATTCATAGGCATATGGATGGAAGTGGAAAATATCATCCTATGTGAGGTAACCCAATCACATAAAAGCACACATGGTATACACTCATTGATAAGTGGCTATTAGCTCAAATGCTTGAATTGCCCTAGATGCACAGAACACATGAAACTCAAGAAGGATGATCAAAGTGCGAATGCTTCACTCCTTCTTTAAAAGGGGAACAAGAATACCCTAGGGAGGGAATAGGAAGGCAACGTTTACAACAGAGGCAGAAGGAACACCCATTCAGAGCCTGCCCCACATGTGGCCCATACATATACAGCCACCCAATTAGATAAGATGGATGAAACAAAGAAGTGCAGGCTGACAGGAACCGGATGTAGATGTGTCCTGAGAGACATATCCAGACCATGTCCAGTACAGAGGTAAATGCTAGCAGCAAACTACTGAATTGAGTAGAGGACCCACTTGGGGAGAATTAGAGGAAATGTTGAAAGAATCGAAGGACCTTGCTATCCTATAAAAACAACAATGCCAACCAACCACATCTTCCAGGGACTAAACCACTATGGAAAGAGTCTACATGGACTGACCCGGGGCTCCAACTGCATATGAGCAGATAATGGCCTTGTTGGGGCACCAGTGGAGGGGAAGTACTTGGTTCTGCCAAGATTGGAACCCCCAGTGCAGGGTAATATGGGGGGGGTCAATAATGGGGATACATAGGGGGAATACCCATATGGGGGAGTGACAAGAGGAATGCACTTATGGCAGCAAACCAGAAGGGAAATAACGCTTTAAAATATAAGCAAAGAATATATCTAATAAAAATAAAAAGCAAAGAAAAACTGATTAAATGATGTCAGCTTTCGTGATGTCCCCCATTTTATTTTGTTGTGTTGAAGCATAATTTTTCCTTTTCTTTTTTTAAAATTTTATTTTCCTGATATTTTATGCATTTGCATTTCAAATGTTATACCCCTTTCCCTCTTTATACCTGCTCCCTTCTCCACATGCTTCTATTAGGATGCACCCACAGCCACCCACCCACTCCAACCTCAACACCCTGGCATCACTCTACGTTGGTGAAAGAAGCCTTACCAGGAAAACGGCCTATTTCTCCTATTGATATTGGAGAATACCATCCTCTGCCACATATGAGGCTGGAGCCATGGGTCCTTCCATGTGTACTCATTTGTTGGTGGTTTAGTCCCTGGGAGCTCTGGTGGGGTCTGGTTGGTTGACATTGTTGTTCTTCCAATGGTGTTGCAAACCTCTTCAGCTCCTTCAGTCTTTTCTCTAACTCTTCCATTGGGATCCCCTTGTTCAATCAAATGGTTAGGTATAAACATCCTCATCTATATCAGTAGGTCTCTGGCACAGCCTCTCAGGAGACACCCATATCTGGCTTCTGTCAGCAAGCACTTTTTGGCATCAGCAATAGTGACTAGGTTTGGTGGCTGCATATGGGATGGGTTAGCAGATGGGTCCGTCTCTGTATGACCTTTACTTTGGTCGCTCATCCACTCTTTGTCCCTGCATTTCTTCCTGTGAGTATTTTCTATTCCTTCATATTGATATTCGTATGATTTGTGAATTTTTTCTTAGGTATTCCATGCTTTTGGGCTCATATCCACTTATAAATGAATGCATAGAATTGGTGTTCTTTTGTGACTGGGTTACCTCACTCAGGATGATATTTTCTAGTTCTATCCATTTACCTAAGAATTTCATGCAGTCATTGTTTTTAATAGATGAGTAGTACTCTGTTGTGTAAATGTTTTAAGTTTTCTGTAGCCATTCTTGTTAAATGACATCCTATTGAAAGTGTCCTTTGCCACACAAAACCTTTGAAATTTCATGAGGTCCTATTGGCAATTCTTGATGTTATAGCATAAGCCATTGGAGTTTTTTTTTAGAAAAAATTTCCCTGAGCCAATGAGTTCAGTGCTCTTTCCCACTTTGTCTTCTATCAGATTGAGTGAGTGTATCTGGTTTTATGTTGAGGTCTTTGATCCACTTGGTCTTGAGATTTGTGCATGGTGAAAAATATGGATCAACTTTCATTTTTCTACATACAAATAGCCATCTAGACCAGTACAATTTATTGAAGGTGCTTTCTTTTTTACATTGTATATTTTTGGCTTCTTTGTCAAAGATCAAGTGTGGGTAAGTGTGTGGTTTCATTTTTAGGTCTTCAATTATATTCCATTGATCATTCTGCCTGTCTCTGTACCAATACCACGCAGTTTTTATCACTATTGCTCTGTAGTAGAGCTTGAAGTCAGGGATGATGATTCCCCCAGCTGTTCATTTACTATAAAGATTTCTTTTCACAATTCTGGATTTTTTGCCTTTCCAGATAAATTTGAGCATTGCTCTTTCTATGTCCTCTAATAGCTGTGTTGGGATTTTGATGGGCTTTGTATTAGATAGAAATTCTTCTGGATAGGAAGTGTCTTCCAGTTCCCTGATATTACACACTGATGATACTTGTTCTTCATTATTTGGTTTCTTGAGTAAAATTCTGAGAGAAAAATTGAGCCACACATATCTCATAACAATGATGATGAGGCAGTTGGAAGAAGGAAAGGTAAACAGAAGAGGTCATTTGTGATGATACCCTAAACTGGAGTATTGATACAATCTTGACTTCCACCTTGGTTTCTTTATCTTCAAGAAATCATTAAAGGAAGGTTTTTTTGTGAAGGTCATGTTGCAGAGAATGCTCATAGCTGCTAATAACTGCTCATATCACTAAAAGAACCTCCTCATTGGGTGTGTTTAATTTGACTGAGATCCCTTTATATCTACTATTCTAGAATCCTCTGTTCAACATACTGGTCTGCCGTAACATCCTAGGATTTCAGAAGCAATGCTTAGTTGATCTCCCAAAGGAAGTAATTTACAGCACTTGCCTAATGTAGGCTCTCACATACAAATAAGGAAATGGATCTTGATGGATATCTCATTCATCTTTCTCTTCGCTCATGTCACGTTTCCCTTATTATTCTTTAACTAAATTAATATTATATCAGTCTATCCAAAACCTATGCAATCTACTCACTGCATAATCTCCTGGAGAACTTGAAGGAAAGGTTAGCTTAGAAATCTCATATGCGGATAAAGTAGGCACAGATATGTTTATAGGTTGGTCTATGGTCCACCTGTGGCTAAAGAAAGACCATACAAGTTATAGACAACGGGTTTGTGAGTCACTTCCCCATATGTCTAAATCACTGTGGAAGATTATCATCACTATATTCTGACAAACAGTAATAATCAGCCTCATCCTCAGCCTGGGCGCCACGGATTATCAGAGTGGCTGTTGTCCTAGCTGGACAGAGGAATCGGTCAGAGATGCCCGAGGGCAGCCATATCCTCATATCACTGTCACGATGGACTGGTCTGGCTTTTGTTGATACCAATGAGCATATTTTTTTGATAATTCATCACCAACACAAGAGAGTGAGACAGTATTTCCCAGAGTGACTGATGCTGAAGGTGGTTGGATCAGCTCATAGCTGGTCACAGAACCTGTAAGAAAGAGCACATAGAGAGGTCAATGCATAAAGTGTCATCTGCTAGACTTCTGCCTGCTATCAAAATCTAGGGTGAGCTTGAGGTCAGGGCTGAGAAATTCACCTGCATACAGAGAGAGAAGAGATAGAAGATAGGCCAAGGCCATGATGAAGATGCCTCTGAGCTCAGTGTCCTACAGTCACTGCCCAGCTGATTCTCTGCAGGCTTCTTTTATAGCATCTGTAGTCCTTTGAGGAGGTAATAGGTACTTATGCAAATTTATTCCATCCATACTGCTCCACAAGGTGGGTTAGGGAGCTGTGAACTGTACTAGAACAGTGTCCTTTTTCATTAGGGTATTGCCTAATTCTTTTCTTATAAAGCATGTTGCTTGGTAAATACATAATCACATGCTTTTGTAGACTCTTTACACCCTTTTTTTAAAATTTCAGATACAGTGACTGCTTCCTCATATAGTGACCCCATTACCAAAGTAGAGAACCAGGTCTCATGAGGATTCCGTATTGTCCTTTTTTCCCCCAGTGTTAACATGATTTATTTTAATGCACACATTGAGAATCTAACTCACCTGGCCTACTCAACAAATACCTTTCAGTTTAACTTTCTTCTGTGAAGGTCCTTAGGGGTAGAGTTGTATAGATTTTGTCGAGATGGAAAGGACTTGTGTCTGACTCAGGGAAATACTCATTATCAGAGTTGTGATCTGAAGCAGCATGAGAATTCACACCATTCCTCAGATTCTAAAGAGGCTCATTCTGGAGCAGACAGTGTCCCTATCCTGGTCTGAGGCTACATGTGAGCACAAGTGATGCAGCCTGCCATAAGATGTTTGTAGCAAGTGGAAATGGAATAGTGGTTGAGATTGAAAGGAAATGCTCAGGGAGGTGGAAAGCAAGAAGCTGTTGGACTGATTATAGAGTAGGAAAAATCAGAAGCAGCCATTTTCTGTAAAAAGCACAGGGAACCCATGCTCTCACACTGAGTATCTATCTAGAGTGCTCAAACATCAGGGTGAATCTCCATGGATTCCATGAAGAAGGTTGCGCAGGATGGTTGCTGGGACGAGGCTACTCTCATACATTTCTTTGCTGTTTCCCATATATCTGTCAGTGTTCTTTGGTTTTATAATATAAATCTGATCCAATTTAAGCACTACAGTTCAGATCATGGAATGGATTCTCTGGTTTGATGTGTCTTTGAGCTCCAGGGTTGCCATCTACAGAGAACCCTGGCTCATCTTTACCGCAGCTCTGTCACCCCCTGCTGACCTTAGGCCGCATAGCAGGAACTTCTGTCTCAGTTGACCACAGCACACAAGAGTTAACAATGTGGGGTGAAAGGGGGAGGGATTCCAGTTTGATTCTACCAGGTGCACCCACACTGGCATGTTTAGTACAGGACAGTGAGGAGAGAGTCACGTTGTTCAAGGAGGTGTGTCAGGGACAATCTCTGTGTGGACAATCAGGTGTGGGACAATCAGGCACTAATCTCTGTGGTGCTGTGTTTTATCTCATGTTTAGTCAAAGGAACTTCATCTATAACTGAATTAAAAATATGAATTAGAAAATTACCTGAACTTAAATACATAAATCAATTCTAGATATTAAGTTGTTTAAGCTAAAGTTAGAGCCATCTAATGGTCCAAATAACACCATCATTTACATCTGTTACTATCACTGTTATATCATATATTTCATAGTTCAGTCAGGAATTCCACATGTGTCTTTTCATAAAACCAGTATTTCCCTATTTTGCTATTTAAGAAGGCCTACTCCTGCCAAAGGGAAAACATACTCTCTTTGAATTCCTATCCCTGGATTCTCAAAGAAGAAATACCTTCCAGGGGCTTCCAGGTCCCCCTACCAAAGCCAGGTCCTGTAAGGGTAGTATAATGGTTGCTTCTTTTTTTACTGTAGCATACTAGAGTTTCAGAGTCCTGAAAAACCTCGAAACTAGGGGTGGAGGATGGTATAAGCACCTGTAAATGTTGCATGCTCCAGGAGAAAGGAAACAGATTCTGAGGTCTGCAGGCAGTGGTGTGGGTACCCCAGATGTCTGCCTCTTAGTCAGGCATTAAAGGAACCCAGTTCTGACTCATAGTCCCAAGGGTTTGTGTCAGTTACACAAGTGAGTTGGACTGAAGACTACTATTAATGTGCATCTCTGATCTAGGCCAGGACTGCCTTCAAAGTTGACCAATACTGAAGAGGGAATAATTTAACTGTGGCTGTAGAATTCAGAAGACGCATCCATAGTTTCAATGAGGAATAATGAATAAATTTACCACAAATTAAATGGTCATTTTAATTACTATTTTTATTCAAATTATGAGTCATTTATTATTTATTTACCTGTATATAAGCATAACAGTAGTAAATCAATAAATTGCATGTAATAGGCATTTCAATTTTACTTTATTATTTTTTGTGCATATTGCATACAAGCATAATATTTATATTATTTTACCTTAATTTCTTCCCCCTTAACTTCTAATTTCCTTGACTCCTTAAATTGATGACTTTTTTATAACTATTGCTATATACACACATATACTTATAAAACCCTTTGAGTCTATTTAGTGTTGCCGTTTAGTTTCATTTATTTTCTTCCTTTCCTCCCTCCAAATACTCCCAGCTAACACTCTCTGATCTCCTTCAGTTTCATCTTCCTCTTCTTCTTACTCTTCTTTTGCTAATTTTTATTACCTGCATATTTATAAATACATTTATATCCCTCAATATAACTTGTTCAATTTGTATATTGCTGTGTATGCATTTTTAGAGGTTAAAATTTGGCTGGACAATTAGTTGTTGTGCTCTTTACTCGGAAAGACCTCTCATGCTCCCAGCTATCTTTGGTTGCCAATATTTCTCTTTCTGGAATTCAGGTCTTCACGGGTTATTTCCCATTCAGTTTGGCACATCTACTGGTATTGTGCTTGTTCAGATCACATTTATGGTATCCTGTTGTTGATACTCTTTGGGAGGACCTTTTGATATTACTAGGAGACACAGTTTCACATCAATTTTTCTGATATTCTTATCTTATAATCTGTCTAACTTGCCTCCCATAATGTTCTTTGATCTTTAAGTGAGGAAGTGACTTATAGATGTTGCCACTAGAGGTGCAATCCCTGAATCTGTATTTTGACTTGGTTGCGATATTTTGTAGTGGTCTCTCCCTCTTGTGAAGATAATTTTCCTTGATGAGGGGAGAAATTTACATTCATCTGTGGGCATAAAGATAAATATTGATAAATTGGGTTATTAGCCTAGTTTCCCGTACCAGGCATAGCCTATCATTTATTAAATAGTTTTGAAATGACATTAGAGAGGTATTGGTTACTCCCAATGTATATATGCCACTATTGCATCCATAGGATTATTGTGACGTGCTGGTCTTGATGTAGTTCATAAGTGTCATAGCTGCATCAGACTGTTGGTCGTATCACTCCTTTGAAAGTCTGCATGTCGACTTTTGGTTGGACCATGCATTTTTGCATCAGAGAAGGGGAAGTTAGATCAGTGCTGGCTTGGAAACTCTGCAGCCTCTAGAACCTGTTTTGCAGTGTGTAATGGCCTTAGTTATATTCTTACACCTCTGTAGTCTAACCAAGGGTGATAGAAATTAGCTGTATATTTACGGAGTCTTTTGGGAATCATTGCTGACAATTCAAAAGTGGGCTTTTCATTTGTAGTATTGGAATTTTCACACTATTTTGAGAATTTTCTATTCAGAACTATAGTCCATTTATTATATGAGCATTTGGTTTCCAAATTGTTCACACATTCTGAATGTGAATCATCTGTCAGGAGTATAGCTGGTGAATAGTCTCTTTAAATCTGTACACTTATTTTTCACTTAGTTAACTGATTTCTTTCTTCATATTTTTAAAACTTAGTTGATTATCTTATTTATTTACATCCCAAATGTTTCCCCACTCCTAGACTTCCCTCCTAGAGGTCCAACTGCCATCTACCCTCTGCTTCTTGTTTGTCAGGATCCCATCCCCAGGAATCCCCTTTCCCTTGGGCATAAGGCCTCTTCAGGATTAGTTGAATCTTCTCCCACTAAGGACAGACATGGTTGTCCTCTACTACATATGTGCCTTGGAAAGCCTGTGTATACTCTTTGGTTGGTAGCTTAGTCTCTTGGAGACCTCAGGGATTGAGGTTAGTTGACACTGTTCATCTTAAAGGGGTTGCTAACCCCTTCAGTTCCTTCATTCCTTCCTCTAATTCTTCCATAGGGGACTCTGACCCCATTTCAATGGTTTGACTGTCAGTATCTACATCTATCTGTGGCAGCTGCTGGTATAGCTTCTCAGACGTCAGTCATTTATGGTTTTGTCTAAAAGCAATTTTTGTCCTTTTGATCTCTGGTTAGTAATTGTGTTATTCGATGAGAATTTCAAATTCAGAGAAGATTCAGAAAGAGTTGTTAGCCTTGCCTTGTCCTTGATTTTAGTGTTATTGTTTAAGTTTATCTCCATTTAGTTTGGTGTTCCCTGTAGATTTGGTGTATATTGCCTTTATTGTGTTTAATTATTGCCTTGTTTCTCTAATCTCTCCATGTGTTTTAACATGGATTTTGTCAGAGAGTTTTCATCATCTAATGAGATGATCTTGTGATATTTTCTTTGAGTTTCTTAATATAGTGGATATTGTTGATGCATTTTCATATATTGAACTTTCCCTACTTTCCTGAAATGAAGCTTACTTGATTGTTGTGAAAGATGTATTGGATGAGTTTTTGGATTTGGTTTATGAGAATTTTATTGAGTATTTTTGCATCCATGCTCATAAGTGAAATTGATATGTTTCCTTTCTTTATTGAGTTTTTAATATAGGGCACGGTAACCTTGTAGAATGAATGAGGTAGTGTGCTCCTTTTGTTTCTAATTTTTGACATAGTTTGAGAAGGTCGATGGGTATTGGTATTAGTTGTTCTTTCAAATTCTAGTAGAATTCCACACTAAAACTATGTGGCCCTGGTCTTTTTATGGTTGGGAGGTTTTTGTTTGTTTGTTTGTTTGTTTGTCTGCTTCTATTTCCTCATGGGTTATGGAACTGTTTGGAAACAATGTGTCACCTTCATTTAGCTTTTGTTATGTGATACTTGTCTAAAAAGTAAACCTTTTCATCTAGGTATTTCAGTTTTGTCTAGTATAGAGTTTTGTATTAAGCCCTCATCATTTTTGTTAGTTTCCTTGGTTTCTGTTGCTATGTCTACCTTTTCATTTGTGATTTGTTAATTTTGATACTGTTTCTGTGCCTTTTAGTCAGTTTCGCTAAAATTTATCTATATTGTTGGATTTCTCAAAGAACCAGTTCTTGATTTTGGCTTTTTTCTTTCTTTCCTTGTATTGTTCTTTTTTCCCCTAATTTGTTACTTTCAGCCTTGAGTTTGACAATTTCCTGCCATCTACTTTTCTTGGGTGTGTTTACTTCTTTTTGCTGTAGAACTTTCTGTTCTGTTAAGTTGCTCATATAGGATCTATTTTTTTTTTAACAAAGGAACATTTAGTGCTATGAGTTTTCTTTTTAACACTGCCTTTCCTTAAAACTGCTTTCATTGTGTCCTATTAGTTTGGGTGACTTTATTTTCATTGAAGTCTAGAAAACCTTTAATTTCTTTATTTCTTCCATGACCAAGTTATCATTGAGTAGAGAGTTCTTCAGTTTCCACCAGTATGTGGGATCCTGTTGTTTCTGTTGTTATTGAATTCCAGCCTTAGTCCAATCTGATCTGATAGAGTATAAGGGTTTATTTCAATCTTGTATCTGTTAAGGCTTGTTTTGTGTCTGATTATATGGTCAATTTTGGATAAGTTTTCATGAAATGGTGAGAAATTTATCTTTTTTTGTTTTGGGTGAAGTGTTCTTTACGTATCTGTTAAATCCATTTAGTATGTGACATTTGTTAATTTCACTGTGTTTCTGTTCATTTTCTGTTTCAATGACCTGAATCTTTCATTGGCAAGAGTGGGATGTTGAAGTTTCCCACTAATATTGTATGAGGTTCAATTTGTGTTTTGAGCTTGAGTAAAGTTTATGAATGTGGGTGCCCATATGTTTAGGTCCATTGATTTTGATCGATTTTTTTCTTTAATCATTTTTTAACAGCCCAGTCTTTATTCCCCTCCCACTCTGCTCTGTGACTGTTCCAAACCAACCCTACCTCCTTGTCACCATTGCCTAGTGGGTGACCTCACTCCCAACCCCTCACTTCCACCCCACCAGACCTTACCAATTCCTGAGGCCTCAAGTGTCTTGAAGGGTAGGTGAATCTTCTCTCACTGAGTCAAGAGCCCACAATCCTCTGCTGTATATGTGCTGGTGGCCCAAGTTTCTACCTTACATCATTCAGAATGGCTAAAATAAAAATTTACATGACAGTAGATGCTGTGGAGGATGTGTAGAGAGGGGAATACTCCTCCATTGCCAGTGGGATTGCAGACTGGTACACCACTCAGGAATCATTCTGGATGTTCCTCAGAAAATTAGATATAGTACTATCTGAGGACCCAGCTATACCACTCCTGGCATATACCTAAAAGATGTTTCAACATATAACAAAGAGACATGATCCAATATTTTCATAGCAGCCTTATCTATAATAGCCAAAAGCTGGAAACAACCCAGATGTTCCACAACACAATAAAGGATACAGAAAATGTGGCTCATTTACACAATGGATTACTACTCAGCTATTAATAATGAGGACAACATGATTTTGAGAGATATTAATGATCAAGAACTATTAATTTCTCTCATTTTTATTGTTGAAGCTGGTAGTATGTGCATGTGTGTGTGTGTGTGTGTGTGTGTATGTGTGTGTGTGTATGTATTAGTGATTGCCTTCTTTGGGTTTATTGTAAGGTGAGTAATTTCTTGTGTTTCCTTGGGTGTGGTTACTCTTCTTGTGCTAGAGTTTTCCTTGTAGTATTTTCTGTAGGGATTGATATTGTTTAATGATATTGTTTAGATATGGTTGCTACAGAATATCATGGTTTCTCCATTTATAGTGATTGAGAGTTTTGCTGGACATTGCAGATTCAACTGTCATTTGTGGTCTCTTAGGATCAGGAAGATATCTGTCCCAGATCTTCTGGCCTTTAGAGTCTGTTAAGAAGTTAGGCGTGATTCAGTAGGTCTGACTTTATATCTTACATGGCCTTTCCCCCTTGCAACTTTTATTCTTTGTTCTGTACATTTTGTGTTTTAATTATTATGTATCAGGTTGAATTTCTTTTCT
Organism: Rattus rattus; assembly: GCF_011064425.1. Taxonomy (NCBI): domain Eukaryota; kingdom Metazoa; phylum Chordata; class Mammalia; order Rodentia; family Muridae; genus Rattus; species Rattus rattus. The sequence goes on from NC_046157.1 coordinate 12,343,728, forward strand.
GGTACTATCTATTTGGTGCTCTGTAGGCTTCTTGGATGTTTATGAACATGTCTTTCTTTAGGTTAAGGATGCTTTATTCTATGATTCTGTTGAAGATGTTTTCTGGGGCTTTGAACTTGTACTATTCATTGTCTTTTAGTACTATTATTTTTAGCTTTTTGTTGGTCTTATCGTCGTGCCCTAAATTTCTTGTATGTTTTGGGTTAGGTACTTTTTAGTCTGTATTTTTTGAACAATGTATCAATATCTTCTATGATATTTGCTATGACTGAGATTCTCTCTTCCATCTCTCATATCTGTTGGTGTTGCTTGCATTTGTAGTTCCTGCTCTATTTTCTAGGATTTTCATCATCAGAATTGCCTCCATTTGTGATTTCTTTTTCATTTCTATTTCAATTTTTAGGTCAATTCCTGTTTTTTCCAATTCCTTCACTTGTTTCTTATATTTTGTTGATGGATTTGTTTCCTCCTTAAGGTCTTCTACTAGTTTGACTGTTTTTCTGTACTTCCTAAAGGAATTATTCATATCTTCCTTAGTGGCTTTAATCTCTTTCATGAGTTGGAATTTTAGATCATAATCATGCTCTTTAGAAGTGTTTGGGTATCCCATGCTTACTGTGGTTGGAATCTAGGTTCTGATCATACCAAATTACATGGCTTCTGTTCAGAATGATCTTTTGCTTGCCTTTCACCATCTGCTTTTCTTTGGTTTTAACCGTCCTGGCTGTCTCAGATTGTAGTAGGCCTCTTTGGAGGTAGGGAGAGCTATGTGACATTGATTATAGCAGGCCTCCTGGTTCCTACTTGATCATTGTGAAAGGCAGTTTTGTCCCTGGTTAAGGTCCCTTTTGTCTCTGCTTAGGGCACACTTCCTGAGAGACATGTGGGCAGGACAGTGTGATCAGGGAGCAGGCATGCTTTTCTCCCATTGCTGTAGGTGGAGTTGCAGACCAGATGGGCAATGGGACTCTGGCAGGGTGAAATGAAATCCATGTCTGTTGAGCTCTATGATAGTGGCAGCTGCAAAGGTATTCGGGCAGATGTTTCCCTTGTGTCCCTGGTTAGGGAAGACTTCCTGAGGTACAGGCAGGTTTATTGGTTTAGGGAGCAGGCATGCCAATTTATTATAAGTACAAGTCAACTGGTTTCATTAGGGCCCACTTGTCAGTTTTTGGTCTTTATTTGCATGGAAATGGAGTCCTCTTCAGTTGGTCATTTTACAGTTCTGCATATTATTTTCTTTTAGTAGTCTTAGAATTATAGGCTGACATTGAGATCTTTGATATATTTGAATTTGACTTTTGTGCAAAGCGGCAGGTAATTCTACATGTAGACATTCAGTTTTCTAAAAATGATATGTTGAACTTTTATTCAGTATGTTTTGGTATCTTTATCAAATATGAGATAGCTGTTATTACATACACTCATGTTTGAGTGTCTGTTTAGCGTTCTGTGCTCTACAGTTATCCTTTGACTTTTGTGGTTCCATATCCAATTTAGAAGACCTTTCTTTCTGTAAAGAATGTGTGTTGGATGGTGTTGGGCTCAGATAGAATCTGTGATTCTGAGAGATTCCCACTTCCAAATCATTCAGTAATCCTGAAAATAACTCACAATCATGATTACAGTCTAATTTAATCAACTTATTGTCATCAGTTAAGGTTCTTTCTTGCCAGATGACTTTTAACTTGTTTAAGTTGGTGAAATGCTAACCAACCAAGCCCAATGTCTTCACATTTTCTAGTTTCTTCCTCTATCTCATCATTTTTCTTGTAGAGGTCTTTTACCCATTGGTTGTTTTTATTTGTAGACTTTATTAAGATTGTTACAAATGACAGTGTACCCCTTATTTCCTCATTTTATTTGTTCTTGGTGTATAGAAAAATCTACTGATTTTTGTACATTAACTTTATATCCGAAGATGTTCTGAAGTTGTTAATCATTTCTAGAAACCTTTAGTAGAAGTCATGGGATCTCTTTTTTTTTTTTTTTAAATAATACCATGACATCTGCAAACAGAGATAATATAACTGCCTTTCTTATTTATCTACCTTAATTTTACTTCTCTTGTCCTACTGCTTCAGGTAGTGCTTCGAGCACTGTATTAAAAGGAGTAGGGATAATGAACAACTTCACGTAATCAGTTAGTTTAGTTAAACTGCTTTAAATGTTCCATACCTTAACACTACTGTTCAACTGTCATACATATCATAATGAGCTATGTTATTTATTTTTATTTTTATTTTTTTAAATTTTTTTAACTTTATTAACTTGAGTATTACTTATTTACATTTCAATTGTTATTCCCCTTTCCAGTTTCCGGGCCAACATCCCCCTAACCCCTTCCCCTCCCCTTCTATATGGGCTTCCCCTCGCCATCCTCCCTGCATTACCACCCTCCCCCCAACAATCATGTTCACTGGGGGTTCAGTCTTGGCAGGACCAAGGGCTTCCCCTTCCACTGGTGCTCTTACTAGGCTATTCATTGCTACCTATGAGGTTGGAGCCCAGGGTCAGTCCATGTATAGTCTTTGGGTAGTGGCTTATTCCCTGGAAGCTCTGGTTGCTTGGCATTGTTGTTCATATGGGGTCTCGAGCCCCTTCAAGCTCTTCTAGTCCTTTCTCTGATTCCTTCAAGGGTGTCCTGTTCTAAGTTCAGTGGTTTTCTGCTGACATTCGCCTATTTATTTGCTATATTCTGGCTGTGTCTCACAGGAGAGATCTACATTCGGTTCCTGTCGGCCTGCACTTCTTTGCTTCATCCATCTTATTTAGTTTGGTGGCTGTATATGTATGGACCACATGTGGGGCAGGCTCTGATGGGTGTTCCTTCTGCCTCTGTTCTAAATTTTGCCTCCCTATTCCTGCCAAGGGTATTCTTGTTCCCCTTTTAAAGAAAGAGTGAAGCATTCGCATTTTGGTCATCCTTCTTGAGTTTCATGTGTTCTGTGCATCTAGGGTAATTCAAGCATTTGGGCTAAGATCCACTTATCAATGAGTGCATACCATGTGTGTTTTTCTGTAATTGGATTACCTCACTCAGGATGATATTTTCCAGTTCCATCCATTTGCCTAGGAATTTCATAAAGTCATTGTTTTTGATAGCTGAGTAATAATTTCCATTGTGTAGATGTACCACATATTCTGTATCCATTCCTCTGTTGAAGGGCATCTGGGTTCTTTCCAGCTTTTGGCTATTACAAATAGGGCTGCTATGAACATAGTGGAGCACATGTCTTTGTTATATGTTGGGGCATCTTTTGGGTATATGCCTAAGAGAGGTATAGCTGGGTCCTCAGGTAGTGGAATGTCCAATTTTCTGAGGAACCTCCAGACTGATTTCCAGAATGGTTGTACCAGTCTGCAATCCCACCAACAATGGAGAGTGTTCCTCTTTCTCCACATCTAGAGCTTTTACGTGTGTTGTCAAGCTGCTGATATATGCTCTCTCCTGTTTCTTTCTGCAGGCACTCAGAGTTATGAGTTTTCCTCTTAGCACAGTTTCATTGTGTCCCATAAGTTTGGGTATGTTGTACCTTCATTTTCATTAAATTCTAAGAAGTCTTTAAGTTCTTTCTTTCTTTCTTCCTTGACCAGGTTATCATTGGGCAGAGCATTGTTCAACTTCCATGTATATGTGGACGTTCTTCCCTTATTGTTATTGAAGACCAGCTTTAGCCCGTGGTGGTCTGATAGTACGCATGGGATTATTTCTGTCTTTCTGTATCTGTTGAGGCCTGTTTTATGACGAATTATATGGTCAATTTTGGAGAAAGTACCACGAGGTGGTGAGAAGAAGGTATATCCTTTTGTTTTAGGATAGAATGTTCTATAAATATCTGTTAAGTCCATTTGGTTCATGATTTCTCTTAGTCTGTCTATGTCTCTGCTTAATTTCTGTTTCCGTGATCTGTCCATTGATGAGAGTGGGGTGTTGAAATCTCCTACTATTATTGTGTGAGGTGCAATGTGTGCTTTGAGCTTTAGTAAGGTTTCTTTTATGTATGTATGTGCCCTTGTATTTGGAGCATAGATATTTAGGATTGAGAGTTCATCTTGCTGGATGTTTCCTTTGATGAATATGAAGTGTCCTTCCTTACCTTTTTGTTGACTTTTGGTTGAATATCGATTTTATTCAATATTACAATGGGTACTCCATCTTGCTTCTTCAGGCCAGTTGTTTGGAAAGTTGTTTTTCAG